>NW_004567119.1:14482070-14699422 GCF_000260355.1 Condylura cristata | reverse complement strand
GTGGTGAATCTTTGCACTGCCCCCCCACCTCTGGCCTACACTCCAGTTCTTGTATGCATAAATAAATACATATTTTAAAAAAAGAAATTTAGGACTATAGACAATGGAAGTGAGGCTACTCGGTCTTGAATGGGAAATGCCTCTTGTCACCTTGTCATACTGTATTCTACTTAGTCTACAACAGATTTTAACTCATTTGTACCCTTATGAATTTGTCTGTCAGTTTGGCAGGCCTCAGCCGGCTTTCCTTTATTGTACTTAATATAAAGCAGACATACTTCTAGAAATACATCCGTGGGCAGAGGAAGGAATGAAGGAAGGACAGAGGAGAATAAAGAGAAGAGGGGGAAAAGGGGTGGGGGTAAGGGAAAAGGTGAAAGGGAAACTTGTCAGAACTAGTTCTCATTCCAACATTTCCTACCTTAAGCATGAGTATAGATGGTGGGTTTGCTAATGTCTTGCACACTCATTTCACTACAGTGTTGAAAAGGTTTCCATTAAATATGGAAACCATGTAAGAAGTGAAACAGGCAAGTGCTGTTTCTAGTTTCAGTAGTTCTCAACATTGCCTTTGTAAATGCTCAGTGGAGAGCCTATTCTAAAACACAAACAACATTGTAAACCAACGTTATGTCTATTGAAAAAGTGTTATTGACAATTAAACAAAAACATACATATGAAGAAAGCGCCATCAAAATAACAGGCAATGGTTTGTAGCGATATAATGTTTTATAATAATTTAAATGTAAAATAAATACATTAAAGGAAAGGTAGGGAACTTCATGCTTTAATTTCATTATCTGTCTATACTGAAAGACATATTTTATCAAATCTAGCTCTGTTATCTTTGTGAATTTACCTTTATACTGTTTTATTATAGCAACAGAAACTCATTTTATTGTTATAGTAATCATTTTTGGAGGAAATTAGAAGCTCAAAGGGAAAGAATACAAATATTCATATTTTCTCCTCTGGAGAATGACAATCTTTATACTTTTTGAATCGTTTGATAGTGAAGTCTCTAAAAATATGAATAATTTCCATTATAGTAATAAACTTCAAGGCTTGCTGAACAGGATACTTTTCAAAGGAAAAAAAAATACATAAAAATATGTCAGCCTCTCATCTGCAAACAAGCCAAGCCAGCAGCTGCCCGGCCCAGGCGGGACACCTCCCCACCCAGCCTAGAGGGTCTCCTGAGCTAGTCACAGGTTGCCCTGGCCTGAGTTAGCACTGACATCAGGCCTGATGGTAGCTTCCCTGCAAATCTGCAAAGTGTGGTGGATAGAAGGAGACACCTTTCATTTGCTTGTGGCTCCGGGGCCCAGAAGAGACAAGCCAAAGAGCCATCAACATTTTTCCTGTTTGAAGATTGATTTGAATACTGTAAAATGTGAGTTAAGAGATGCTTACATTGACCTTGTTGACAAGGAAGGCTGTGAGTTCTGTCCCTAATTAAGCTTTATAGATTCGCTCCTAGAGACTGTGCCCAGAGGTGTCTCTCTCTCTGACTCTGTTGGCTAATCTGCAGGTCAGCGCTAACCTTCAGTATGTCTTTTTGGGGCCACCTTTTGAAATGTTTATTGTTTCTAACATAGAAGTGAAGGCAAACCTTCATTCCCCTCTCTCTCTCTTTATATGAGAACCTCTGAGCTCACAAGCACAACCTTTGCAGAGAGCGGCTGCTTCCTTTGACCTGCTGTTCCGGCTACAGCCCACTTTCTGCAACTCAGGCTTTGTTTTCCTTAACCTGATTGGGCCAGTAACCATTTGAGTTTGCAGGCCTTGTTTTAGATTTAGAATAGCTGTAACCTATGCAGCACCAGTTTATGATTGAGAAAAGGTGACTCTTGCTGCCCTCATTGGACATTATCTGAATTTATGTCTCCTCAGCTCCTCGGCTGAGTGGCTGGGGTAGCAGGCAAACTGCCCAGTCTCACTGACAATATACAGCCATTGCCAACCTTATCTCGGTAAGTTGGGACTTCTTCATCATCTCAGAAGTTGAGTGAACAAGTGTAGCTGAGTCAGCACGTCATTACTAGCCAGGAAAGCCCAGTTCCTCCAACCTAGAAGCGTCTATCTTTACATGGAAAGGAGAGCAACATGACTTCTTGCTTGCTCTCTTGTTATACCACATTCAATTTATGTTGTGTAAGGGAAGCTTTTAGAGAGAGTTCCCTCACTGTTACCTTCTTTTAAAAGTTCAAATCCAGTTCCTCATTTTATAAATATAAGCATTTCCGCAAATGACTACTAAATCTCAGAACTGTGGAGTGACTCACTGAAATATCACGCTTCATTTTTAAAACAAGTACTCCATGGAGACATTTGGAAACCAAATTCATAAAGCAAAGTTCATTTTGTCATGAGTGGGCATTTATAAATATCATAGCTGGGCGAGGAGAGAAAAAGGAAGCACCTTGTTTTCATTGTGAGCACAGCGGAGGCCCCTTCATTGCAGACCGGCAGTGAGGAGGAGGGAGAACTTGGCAACTTCCGCCCTGGCTGCTTTGATAAGGAGGTTTGACACAGGCTTGGAGGAGAATGGGTTGCCTGTGCTTTGCTTACTGATGGCTTTCCACAAAAGCCTAATATTGATCTGGAATCTAAAGGGGCACCTATAAATGCTGGAGGTGATGTTCTGTGAAGGATAAATTGGTAGAGTTATTTAGAAAGAAAAGAATGAAGTTCAGTTTTCTATGGTGACTAATCCATAATGCTTTTAGAGGAAAAAGCGTAGCATTCAGGTACCTATAGAGTCATTGGGCAAAGTTCCTCATGTGTTAGAGGCAGGGGATCTAGGCCAGATATTTACAAGATTTTTCAGTTTGTCAGCTGCACAGCAGGAGAAATGTTGGTTAAGTCAAGGTTATTCTTTCAGCGAACATTCACAGTGGCTGCAAAGGCAGTCTGCGTTTTCTTCAGTGTGTCTGACCCTGGCTTAAGTTTGCATAAGCTCTCATGCAACAAGAAGAAAGGAAATGTATGCAGAAAAAAAATCTGTCAGATGTATGGTAATTCTATATGAAACCTGGGATCAAACAATCAGATAAATGAATGTCACTCGAATGTGTATGTTTTTAGATCTTTGTGAGTACCACCTACTCCAAACTAAACCCAGTTACCTGGCTCAGCCCTCCCACATGCCCTGTCAGTCACTCTCTGAGGCTCAAAGATGGAGGAAGAAGTCTGGTGAAGGCATACTGCAGAATTTTCCATTTGAACACACCTCCTACACTTCCAACTCAGTATTTCATAGATGGGGGTTGACAAGCAAAGTTGTCTGAAGAATGCACCCTGATAGTCACATTTTATCTGTCAAGGTAATAACTCCCTTAGGGTTTCTGGAAAAAGAATCTCTTCGGCTGACATTTAAAAACACTGCAGGTTTCAGCCTGTCTACTACCCCCCCGTTGCAGAAACCAGGATCCAAATGCTGTACCATATGCTAACATCCCACAAACTCAAGAGAGAATAAAGATGCATCTGACTTTTGAGCCCCCTTTCTTCAAACGGTCCTGGATGTCACAGGCAGGAAAAAGAGAACTAATTTTTGGCTAAATTCAGTGTCCTCATTGACGCAGCTTGACTCCTATGACGTCAACACGTCAGGAATGATGGAACTTCCAACAGGAGATATTTAACTACCCAGGGAAAAATCACTACTGTTGTTTATCTGTCATTTAAAGTATTTCCTGAGTCTGGCTGAGCTCTGTTTGGATGCTAGCTGGTAGTTGGAATATCTATGTATTTCCTTTATCTTTTTAGTCACAGATATTTAATTTTTTATTGTCTCTCAGTGTTCTTTTTTAGTATTTATTTTTATTGAGGTAATGTTGATTTATGAAAATATGTATAATTTAGGGAAATGTGTTCACATCTCTTTAAATGTAACCACACCACACCACCACCAAAGAACCCAAATCTTCCTTTACAGAGCATTAGACTTTCATCCCCTTTGTTCACCTGAGTGAACCCCCAGTAGCTCCAATTATGTGGTCATAATTCCAGAGTTTATTTTTGTCTTTTCTTTGTTGTTTTCCTATATTTCACACATGTGTGGAAACACCTGGTATTTGCTTTCTCCTTCTCACTTATTTCACTTAACATCCCCTCTAGTTCTATCTATGTTGTTACAAATGGCAAGATTTCAGCTTTTGTAAAAGCTGAGTAGTATTCCTTTGGATATATACTTCAAGAACATACCTTTTCCCAAAGTGAAAATAATAGTTGTCTCTGGGGGGGAAATGATTACACCTTTCCTGTAAAGAGTGAAGCATGAATAATTTTTTTTCTGTTCCCACACACCCTTATGATAGCCCATCTTCAACATGGTCCACAGTGTGCCTCCATCATCTGAAAATGAAGTTTAAAGTATCATGAATATCGATATCACAGGCCTCAGACAAGGTTTTCTCCCTTCAGTTGATTTATGTACTTATGATATCACCTTTGCTGGGATTTCCCAAATCCATTTTGCCTCTTATACACTTAAGTCTTCATTCTCCAATAGTATTTTTTTGAGTTTTCTCACTAGCTTTTTCTACATCTCCTTTTTATCACTCAGTTCAAGCTCATGCTTTTCAGGATTGGATTCAAAATTCTTAAATATACTGTAAACTTTTAATATTTTTATATTTGATAAAACACCCTACAGCCTAGGGTGTCAGCCACTCTTGTGATTCAATATGTTATACCACTTGATTATTGGATACTTATCATTGCTCAGATCAAGGATGAGTATCTGTCTTCAGATTTCAAGTAATTTGGGCTCACTGCTCTCTTTTCTTTCTTTCTTTTTTTTTTTAAAGATTTATTATTTACACACACAAGAACTGGATTACACTCAGAGGTATGTGTGTGTGGGGGGGTGGGGGGTGATAGGATTCACCAGAGACAGAGTGGGGAGCAGAACAGGCAGATGTACTGAAGTACACTGCTGAAGGGAGAAGCGGGTGGGTCTTGAGAGGTGTGCCATGCCATGTGGGTCACTGCCCTGGCTGGGGATTGAACTCAAGATGTGCTGCAGTGGCTGAACATAGCTTCATAGTGCTGTTTTAATGCATTGTACCACCAGGGAGGGTCCGCTGGTCTATTTTCTAACTGAATTTGTTTGCTTTCACTTTGCTTGCCCTGCCTTCCCATTCAGATGAGTTAACACTTCTTTTCACATGCCACTCTGCTGTCACTATTCTCGAGTTACATCTGAAAGTCTAGCAATTTTTATTATTAATTTTTTCTTTCACTTCCTTTCTCTCTCTCTATTTCTTTCAGTGACTATTGTTGCTGATGCCTTACAAAGAGAGCTTTAGGAACAAACTTAGGATGAGTAACTATAGAAGTTTATAAATCCAAGTATTTTAGTCTGAGTCCCATAATGAGTAGCATGCTATTCTGCACTCCACTCCCTCACACTATCTACCAGGTATAATTCTAGTTTGTTAAAGTGTAATTTAAGATTTCACTCTTCTGTACTTTCTCTTAAAAATCAGTGTTCAATGGTGGTCATTCGGAATCATACTTTCACTACAGTGAATGACTTATTTTAATGAGATGGTACCATATTCCTAAAAATTAATTTTTAGTTTATGCATAGCAAAAAGAAGATCATGTTTGAAAGTAGCAGTAGATTACTACTTTATGACATTTTTCTGGGTCTGTCAACAAAAATAGAACTGGCTGCTGCCTGAATGGAAGTAACTTGCAGTCGGGGAGGGCTTTAAGGATGTGGTTACAGTTCAGCTCATAGTCTGAGAAGGATTCAGCCACAGATGTACAGAAGTGCTCCATGGAAGGCATTTGCCAAGAACTCATGAAAAGCCCAAGAGTGGTACCCACCGGAAGCAGATTGGAGATGACATCTAAGGGGATGCTTGTGGTGGTGGGTTTAAAGGGTGAGTGCAGGCTTCAGCCATAGGGTGCTGCAAGCTTCCAGGAAGGAAATAATGAGTACTAAGGCAAAGTGGCAGGAACAATGTGAGGATACCAAGGGAACTCTAAGGATCGATGACTTTAAGGTGTCACCAAGTCAGATTAGAGTTTTAGACAGCCCATCTGGTAGCAACATAGACTGGATTAGGGGAGTTCTGATGTTATGCCCGAGAAACATCCCGGTAGCAGAAGCAGCTCAAATCAGCTACAATCATTTCATTAGTGAGAAAATTGATAGTTTTCTCAAGTATAAGATTTTCTCATGTTTTCTTTCGTCTTTTCATGTCTGTCTTTTATTTTCTCGCAAATACCACAAATTCCAAAAATAGAGCAAGTGATATTGATTTGACAAAAATGAGTAAGCCATCAACTGAAATAGTCATTTATGCTTAGTTTTAACTTTAGGTTTTACAAACATTTTATCTGTGGTTGTGTTAATATTTCATGATAAAAATATGATGGTTATCGTTAGAAAAGTCCCTGTTTAGAAGCTAAAATAAATCCCTAAAGGTTTCGTGATAGACATAGAATAGAAAACGGCATCCGAAAGCGTCTGCAGACTCCACTGCGGTGCCGTCTCACACCCTCTGGCTTCACTTTGCTCTCAGCTCCAGGCACAGCAGGCAGTGCCATGATTCCAGTCACTTGACGTCTCACCTCAGGCTCACATGTCTTTTGTTTTCTGTCATGTGGAGAAGCTAATGGTCTGAGGACAATTCTCAAGGAGAAGTGTACACAGATAGACTTGTCTTGTTGCTCCTGGGGTGGCCGGGTTGAGAGCCTTCTGTAGGCTCTGTGGTGGGTCCCACAAACCCACTTCTGGTGCCTGCAGGGACCCTTCTTGGTCATTTTCTCCTACCTCACACCTGCTCTCTGGGCATTCCTCCTACATAAACAACCTGAACACACCTCAACAATTTTTTTCATATCTATCTTCTGACATTGTTGTTAATTTTTGTACATTAACTAGTTTCTCATCTCAGATGTAGTCCCCATAGATTTCCCACCGTACATCACACATGATGCGGCACCACAATCCTTTGTCTCTCCCCTACTCTGTTTTGACCCCTCTCTCTTCTCTTCCCCTGCTGGATACCTCAGATCTATGGTCAGCTTGAAAGTTTGTCTTCTTCCTGACTCTCTGAACACGCATTTTGTCAAGTAGCAAATGAGGGGAAAACCTGACAAAGACTTTGCTATCGATGCTAAGAAATAAATGTATAGTTTCCCATGAACCCACAAAAAACTAAGTTATGTGCTAGTTGCTTTGCTGAATTATATGCATTTCAGTTTTGGAAATAAAGTAAAAAATAATAGTAACATTCCTATTCAAGTTCTGAATGAAATGGAAAAAAAGGTAATTCACAACTGTAGTTATCAAAACACTTTTGTATTCTTGAAAAAGTTGAAATTCATGAATGGGGGCATATTTACTTAATAGTGTAAGTCATCTAATTTGTGTTAAAACTATGACCTATGAGTTGCATGAAGATGTACATGTACTTTTTGTTGCATTATGCTATTTGAAGAGATATTTAATATCTGAATCTAATATCATGCTCCATTAGCAGATTACCTAATGGTTGAGGGACTCATTTGTCTACAGAGGGAAATGCTTTCCATTGACTTCAAACCTCTCCATCCATACCTTTTTTACTTCACAGCAGAATAGATGTTTCTTTCTTTAATCTGAACTTCACTTTTTCACTGTAGAAAATACATGGTTCATCAATCCATCCATTTTTTTTTAAAGATTTATTTATTTCACATCCAAAATGTTGCAATACTATACACCCTATACATTTTTGAACACAACACATGCAGTCTTTTAAAGCAAACAAGCAAGCAAACAAAATGACTCACCCTTTGCTATATTTACTGGTTCACTTTCCTTTCATAACTTTGTAACTGATTCATATTAGTTCTTCTTGAGATCTCTTTGCATGTCTGTGATTTTTATTCTCTTACATTTGGTAAGGTCTATTTTATTCCCTAGAATGGGGCCTGATGAATGCTTCATGAGTGTCTGGGAGGCATGTGTATCCTGCTGTCATTGGATGTTAACAAATATCTATCATTAGCAGTTGATTGATGGGGTTGTTGAGTGCAAGTATGCCCTCACTTCCTTCCTTCCTGTTAGAGATGTCCATTTCTCAGTGAAGTCTGTTTGACAGAGGATTCACCTACTTCAATTTACATTTCTATTGGCTTTCTTCTCATGTTATGTGATGCTCTCTTTGAGGTACACACCTGTTCTTTTTCCCTGATACCTGCCCTTGCTTAGAAGTCTCTTCTGACTGAAATTAATATAGTTCACCTTTTTGATTATTCAGTTAATGATAGTGTGGTATAATTTTCTTCACCCATTTAAATCTATATGTATCTTTATATTTAAAATGGGGACTGCTGGACAACAAAATGTTCAATTTTTTTAATTCACACAGAAAATATCTATATTTAATACATTTAAAGCATTGATGTTTAAAGTGGTTATTGACATATTTGGATTAACAGTTACCATACTTAATCACTATCTGCTCCTATATTCTTTGCTCCTATTTTGTTTCTCACTTTATTTTATGATTATTTTCTCTCTTAACTTTATTAGGCATAGGTTCTCTTTATTGGTTGCCTTTGAGTACAATATATTTTTATAATTAATCCAAGTTCACTTTTGTATAACACTACACTAAGTAGTTAGTACACTGCACTAAGTGGGAATATCTTAATATCCAAACAATGAGGATTCTTCCTTTGCAGATCAAAACCATGTACTGTATAGTCAGGATGACATTGGTTGTGTCTGTACTAAACACAGACATTTTTTCATGTCCTTCCAAGGACAAGTAGTTGTAAATTTCTGACCTATTTTCCCCTCTCTCCAAATAATTTATTTGAACACTTTGTAGGCAATTCTACTATACTCTATTCTTCTAGTCTTTGTCTAAGAAAGTCTTCCTCTTTCTCATGAATAAGAATTACACCAGATATAGAACTCAGAGTTGCTAGGTTTTTCCTCTTTAAGTATTTCATTCAATTATTTCGTACATGATTCTTGAGGAAATTGAGATGCAATTTTTATATTTTCCTTTTTTATGGAAGGTGTTTCTTAATCTGATTTTTTTCATTATTGATTTTCTATAATTTAAATTCTATGCCTGGTGTAGTTTATTTGGCATTGGTCCTAGTTGTAGCCTGTGAGCTTCCTGGATCTGTGGCTCATTATGATATCTGACTTTACTTTGGGGAAAGTCTGTAACTTTTCAATTATTTCTTCGGTCCTTTCTCCTTTTAGAATTCCCATTATGTTTATATTAAACCTTTAGCAACTGTCAGACAGTGCTTGGACACTTTAGTTTTAGTTGTTTCTATTGCAATAGATACAAACTTAGGGATCCTTTCCTCAGTCATTCGAGTGTCCTATTGAGACCAAAGATGGCATTCTTTTATTATTATTATTATTATTACACTTTTTTTTAATCTTGAGCATTTGTTTTGACTCTTCCTTAGGTTTCAATCTCTTTCCTTTCATTTCTCATCTCTTCTTGTGTGTTCTGTATCCATTAGCATCATGGACTTCACAAATGTTTCTCAGACTTTTATTCTTATTTTAAATTAATATTCTGATAATGAATTCCAATATCCCTGCCCTACCTGAGTCTAGTTCTGATGCTCACTCTGGCTCTTCAACATGTGGTTTTCCTCTTGGTCTGCTTCAAAAGTTTTTCTTAATGGACTTGGGAAGGAACTGTTCAATGTGCCCTTTAAGAATGGGGCGGTTGTAATCCCCGTGGACTTCCTACCCATGTGCCATCACCTTAGTCCCGTGCTCTCTTCCTGCCCCAGTTTGTATCCTATTCCCCTCTGCACCCCTGTAGAAGAGATGAAAAAATGTACAAAATGAAGAATGATGTAAAAAAAATACATTTGAAAAGAATGAATTGCTGATGTAACAGTGAGCAGAAATCAGATTTGAAAACAATAAACCTAGTAAATTGAAAAAAAAAAAAAAAGAATGAGGTAGAGTGCAGGAGGAGGGGATGTGTCCTCTAGATCTGTGCTTAGGTCTCAGTAAGCCTGCGCCTTGACTGTGGACTTCACAAATGTTTCTCAGACATTTTTTTCTTGCCACCTCTGACGGGACAGGGAGGCTGACTCTGCCTGATGTTGGGGGTTTTCCTGCCCCTTGGTCAGTTAGTCTCTAATAAAATGCCAGCAGGTTAGGCTCTAGTTAGCTTTTCCTGAGGGGAGATCCTATTAAGAAGAAACAAGTGTTCTGGCGTTTTCCAAAATGGTTCCTTTTCTCCTCCTATAGTTAGATGCCCGAGGGGATTTTTCTCTGCTATTTAATGCAAACTCTGTTCAACTCTCTGGATGTAAAATTCTCAACATTGTGGGGCACCGAGTTCTGGAATTTTAACTTTCTGACTTGTCCACACCTAGCCTCCAGCAATCCATCAATTACTGTTCAGGTTCCCTGCACTGTCACTGATTCCAGTGACTGTTTCTACTTATGAGACTCTGTTCTTGTCAACTCTAACTGCCTGTTCTCACCTGCCTATCTCTCTAATCTTACTGCCCTGGATCCTCTATGGTCTGCCTTCTATTAACTATCCTGGAAGAGTTGTTGATTTTTCAACCCATTGAGCTTTTTATTTGTCAGGATGGAGTGAAGATTTGTAGCTTCTCATGTTGAACCAGAAGTCAAGATCTTGACTATCTCTTAATGACACATATACTACATTTTAAGTGCTAATGCATTGCTTCCTAACCCAAGTTCAGTTCCTGTTCCATAAAAAGATCAAGTTAATAGAAGGAGTGAAAATGTTAATAGAAGGAATGAAAGAATGATAAAAATTGTCACACATATGATTATATATGATTATTTTTTTACCCGCTATACAGAAATGGCTAAAATAGAGCAAATATGTTTGCTTTAAAAAACTGGCCAATCTGTTAATCTAAATACAAAGTAACATACGTTTTAAATTAAATAAAAAGTGTTTACATCAAACAATAGAGACTGTTCATGGATAGCAGTGTGTAGTATCAATTTTCATTGCTCACAGTGATGATAAATAGATGATAGATAAATACAATGAAAAGAAATAGGAGCAGAAAAAACTGGCAGGAACAAAGAGGGAGACAGAACAATGTATTCAAGGATAAAATAAAGTTTTTTCCTTGAGAAATATTATTAGAAAAAGCATGGGAAGATTAAATATACAAATCTAGATAGATGTTAGAGCAAATATACAAAGATTAGATATACAAAGAAACATGATTTAAGGGATAAAATGGATTATGACACAAAGAAAACAAAGTCTTAAGATCTATTGAAAATGATGAAATTTCTATAAAAGTTAACAATTTTCTTATGGGAAAGTGAAGAAAAATAAATACAAAGTTTATGAAGTATTTATATAGGTAAAAACCTTTTCTCTATAATATAGTTACAAATTCTATTCCAGAAATATTTCAAAGCTTTTGTGTATTTGTATCTCAAGCCTACCAGATACTAATTGACTTTGGACAGTTAGTTTTTTTCTCTCTAGACCTCAGGCATCATTGGTTCAAAGAAGATATCTCTTACCTTGAAAACTGATATCTAGATGTAGCAGTGTATGATCAGTAAACTGCAGTTGCTATTGGTTTAACTCTGGAATATTGTGTACCGACTCATTGTATCAATAACACATGCGACTAGTGACTCCTATTTGTGTTTTCAGCTCTGTCCTCTCTCTGAAGTCCAACTCTATATTGTCAACTATTTCACAATTATCCAGTCATCAGAAAATGAGCCTGCTTAGTTAGAAGTATACTCCTGTTTCCCTCTGCAATTTGAGGCATCAAGCTAGATACATTGTATTAGGACTTCAGATCTGAGCATATGTGAATGTGAGATTAGAGGACAGATATCGTGTGAACAATTCATAACCGAAGTAGTAGGTTGACTTGGAGAATGAACGTGTAGAATTTTGGCTGTGAAAAGGTGGGAGTGTCTGGTGGGCCTCTGACATGTGCATTGGCAAGTTAGCCAAAACACGGGCATGGAGAAGCCAGTAGACAAAGCAATGGCTTTCTACTAACCCACATTGCTATGGGAGCAAATTACTTCACTGCACTCTTTATTTCAGAGCAACTTGTCTGTATTAAGTATTAAGTCTTTTGGGTGTTAATATGAAAGGAAATACTGCTAACGCTCCTTGTTTGTGTTAGGGCTGGGTGACTAGTGTCTCTGTGCAATATTGATGGGGATGGTGACAACTGTATTTTTGTTCTGCTTCTGATTCAAAAGGGAATACTTTTAATATCACTGCATTTAGAAGGTATTTATTGCAGTGACTTTTTTACATGTCTGTAGCCTGTATCAGACCAAGCGTTGTCTCTTTAGAAACTACTGATTTATTAAAACTTTACTTCTCTCTACTGGAACAAGGTAACAGGATAAGCAATTTCTTTTCAATAACACAAGAGTTTTTAATAATGCAAAGTAGAGTGAACATTTGTGTGTTATTAAAATACTTATGTAATCATTGCCTAAAGACTAAGATAAGATGAATTCATGATTCGTCTGCAACCTATAACCTAGCAAGCAAAATAGTTTTTGTTTCAAAAGACTGGAGATTTTTATGAAAAAGGCATAAGCCTCTGAAATGAAATATTTTGTAATTCTAATTAGTGTACTATCACACGAAATCCTTTCGTTACCATTTTCATATTTGCATATATATTTCAGACTTAGAATATATTCATAATAATCCTTTATGTTATCCTACGTTCTTCACTCTGAGCAAGGCTGCAATGTTTACCAGAAAAAAAAATCCAAATTACTCAATAATGAATTCTAAAACTAAATATATCAACATGGTAGCAGCATTCTCAAGAAAAATATCACTTTAATTTAAATTGGATTTTTTCAATTTAAGTTTATATGGTCAATTCCTGCCCAGAATGTATATAGACATTGGCTAATGAATATAATACTTCAAATTATAAAAAGTATGTAAATAACTATGTAAAGTAATAAATTTAAATTGAGATCTAGTATTAGTTTAATAAAATATAATTAATGTAATCAATTAGTAAAAGAAAAAAAATAAGAACACAGACTTCACAGCTTTGACTACTGTCTCGAACTTTCTGGCATGAGATTTGGGATAAATTAATTAATATGTGTTTCAGTTTTCAGGTCTGTAAAATGGAGATATTAATAATGTTCCTCTTCATAGAGATATTTTAGAATTTCAATGTGTCAATATAACAAAATGTTTTAGCACAGGGCCCGACATATGGCAAGCATTTTGTCAGTTTTGTTATCATTATTTTCATCTTTATTGCCTCAATTTCATGCAATAAGTGACGAGTTCTTCTTCTAGTATCTCAAATATATTTCATATTAAAGGTCTAGTAAAGTATCAGATATGGTTGTTATAGAAACAGCAGTTTGAATTTGTGGCCTTCAGTGGATAAAATTTCAAGTATAATGGGACATCGTTGTTATAGTTACAGTTAAAAATGAAAACAAGAGAGTTACAGGGAACAAGGACTTTCCTACCAAGAGAGAATGGGGCTATTGCCCTAAGGTAGGCACACTGCTTTTTCTATAGGCTTCCTAACTGGCAGCTTTGGTATCTATTTTTTTAGTCTACTTGGGGGAAAAAATGTTCAAGTTCCCATTGCCATAACAACATGCTACTCTCCCCAAAACAAGATATGTTCTGAGTTAAAGTAAAATTGTTCCCATGGTAACTGCTACATATTTAAGTATAGCAACCTGGTTTTTAATCAGTAACTTTGTGTGTGTGTCTGTGAAAAAGCAACTGGATATCGGTACTGGTTGATTACATGTATTTTGGGGGCGAAATGAAGGAATAAAGGAAAATAGATTCTCACCAAAATAAAAACATTGATTAATCTTTTTTAATAGTTACAGTTTCTTGTTCATAAGATAAAAATGTCTTTCACATGTACATGTACCAATCGTTATCAAAATTTCTATATTGAATACAAGAATTTTGTTTCTGACATTTCTTAAATTCTCATCAAGTAAAACATACTCAGAATTGCCCTGCCTATTTCATCTTCATTACCATTTACTTGCTTTTTGATGATTCTTCTTAATTTGGGAAAAGGATGAAATGAGAATTAACATTCTGGGAATCAAAATTGGGGGTTGCTGTCAAGTTTACCTTCTTCCTCAAGGAGAAATAGGTGGAAGACAGTTTCATATGAATGATATTCAATGAACTCTAATTTCTTATTTACCATTATGGTAAAAGCAACATTTTTTGTTTTTGCATAGAAATGGATTCAGAGGTTGTTCTGTGGTCTCAGAGCTTGTTCTGTGGTCTTTGTGGTTAAATTTTCTCATTTGTATAGCTAAAATACCTCCATCATGGGTTATTGAGAGAATTTGGTTAGGTAGTGCAGACAGAATGCCTAATACATGCACCATCATCTCACCTAACAATACCTAGTACCAAACACATACTCAGCTGCTAATAACAGCTCTCATCATTACTAGCATACTCACAGAGTTGAATAAGTTATTGGTATTGGCATGTACACAGCTCCTCAACAATAGATTTTTGCTTAATATTTATTTATTCATTTTTAAAGACTTATTTATTTATGAATACAAGAACTGGGGTATAGGCCAGAGGTGTGGGAGGTGAGAGGATTCACCAGAGGGCAACAGAACAGGCACATTTGCTGAAATATACTGCTGAGAGGAGATACAGGTGGGTCAGGAGAGGTCTGCCACACGCCATGTGGGTCACCTTCTTGGCAGGGATCCAAGTGGTGCTGCAGTGACTGGATAGTGTCATAGTGCTGTGCTTTAACCTGCTGCAACATGAGGGAGGGCCTGGTTTTGCTTAATATTTAAATTCTTTTTAGAATATGATTAAAGTTCGTATAAAGCAAAATCATTTCATAGAAATGATATAAAATATAATACCACAATTTTTCAGTATTTGGAATTCACAGTTAAAATACCTGATGAAATTTAAAGTTATCTAATTTACAGGTGAGTCTTGTTTTCAGAAGAGTGGAGCCATATTTTATTTTTCTCTTATAATTTTCATGACACCCAGCATTCAGATAACTTTAGCCTGAGATATATCTCATTTTCTAGGGCAGTCTTGAATTTAAATATCCATTTCATTGTTCCCATAGGTATAGCAATACCTGTCAGGTACAGTGTCCTGATTTTTGGTTAAAAAATGTCCCTATAAATGCGAGACTTGTACTGTCCCTGACTTTGTCACTGGCAGGTAATTCTACTCAGAGGTCTAGGTCTCGGGGTGCAGATGGCCCCTCAGCAGGGCTGTTGTGCTGCCACACTCCTGCTGGGGAGGTGTCACAATGTGGTCTGCCTGACACGCCACTTCAGGGGACAGAAGGCGCCTTTGTTCATCTCTGTATTTGTTTCCATGAAAAGGGCAAAAAGAGCAGGTTGTCAACAGTTGAAAGAATTCTCTCAACATTAAATTTAACACCTTCGTTTAGGACTGTTATTGTAAATTATTTCAGGATTGTGTTGTAAACTGACATGAAGGATGGCCCTCACGGCTGTCTGCTGCCTATTCTGAGAGAATGAAGAAGCAGAACAATCAGTCCGGATAAATGATCTAGCCAAAATCCAAATTCCGCTCTCTTATTTTATTATTTATTTGTGCATACAGAACTGGGGTACAGGCCAGAAGTGCAGGGGCGGTGGGAGGCTTCACCAGAGACAGAGTGGGGAGCAGAACAGGCTGACTGATGAAGTACACTGCTGAGGGGAGCAGCGGGCAGGTCAGGAGAGGTCTGCCCGCCATGTGGGTCATCTCCCGGGCAGGCGGGGATCAAACTCTGTGGAAGTGGCTTTAGCTTCTTAGTGCTGTGCTTTAACCTGCTGTGCCACCAGGGAGGGCCCCCACTCTCTTATTTTTTTTTTTTATTGAGATAACATTTGTTTACAATACTGTGTGTGATTTAGTGTCTGGGCGCACACCTTTATGATTATAGAGTACACTACCACAGCACACTCAACTCTAAGTCACCCATAGTCCTCTACACATGACTATCCACTCTGGAAGACAGGAATGCTTGCCAATATATAGTGCTACACACTCTGGAAGTCCCAATTCTACAGTCTGATTTCTAGGGTCTATTGTTGCCTCGGTTTATCTGTCCCATCTGTTTCATTTCTTTATAGTCCACAGATCAGTCGCACCATCTGGTATTCTCCTTCTGACTTGTTTTGCTTAGCATCATTCACTCCAGTTCTATCCATGCTGTTGCATATGGCAAGATTCTTCTTGAGGCTGTATTGGCTACAGGCACACCAGGTGAGTTCCATGTCTCTTGGACTGCTGTCCCTGACTTTAAAGTCATCTTCAGTTCTTTACCTCTCTTTCAATTCTTTGGATTATGAAAAAAAGAGAGATTTCATGAACAAATCATCTTGACATCAATGTTTTCAAGAGATGTGAGGGAAGACAAGTTAAAGGGCAGATAAGTTAAATGTATTTAAAATTCCAGTATAGAAAAGACAGATCTTGAACTTGGGATAAACACAGAAACCTTTTGTGACATTGAAAAAAATTTATTGTTAATGGGTAACATAAATAGCCAGGTAAGTGAAAGGAGGATGTGGAATTAATCAATCAGTAGAATTAGTTATTGGGTATATTCGTTTCCTAGGGCAGCTAACCCAAACTGAAAGATATAAACAGTGGGAATTTATTGTCTCCCAGTTCTGTCATCTGGTCTCTGTGTTGAAAGAGCCATACTTTCTCTGAAAATTCCAGAAGGATCTTTGCTTTTATCGGCTTCTGGTGGTTGACAGCCACGCTGGGCATTTCTTGGCTTTTAGGGCACCAGTTTTAATTTCTGCCTCTGTCTTCACGTGGTCTTCATCCTGTGTGTCTGCCTATGCTTTTTTCTTCTAAGGACAGTGGGCCTATTGCACTCGGGACACCCTAATTCAGCCTGTCATGAACCTATTTTCAAATAGGGCTGCATTCTAGAGGGGCGTGGTTTGGGGTGGGGCACTATTCAACCCAGTATATCAGATTTTCTTTTCCCTATCCCCCACACCTTCCTCATCTTACCCCCTCTCTAAAATTTTGGGAAGAGCTTATATTTGCAGAATATAAGTTAAAGGCCAGACTCTGGACTACATCTCATGTGGCCTGGAGAGAGAAAAAGGTCATGAAAATACATAGCCACAATTTGATTGTGCAATTGCGGACTGCTGGCAGAATTGGAAGATCAACAACTGTAAATACACTTACCTCTAATGAGCTTGATTCTATTGCACAAGAAATGATGAGTGGAAGCAACACAGGCCTGAAGTAGAAAGTCTTAATTTAGGATTCTGGTTGGCAAGCTGCTTTTCTAAAAATTTTCATGGATAAATGCAGATAAGATTTACCTCATTTAATTATTGTGAATACCAAGATGACATCCCTGCAAGGCATCTAGATAGGCAATTCTCATAGCAGTTCATCCCCCCCTTTTTTTTATGTGGGCATATTGATGCATTGATGTTGTCCAAAGTCAGGGGTCCTTACTCCTTGTAAGTAGAGATTTATATGTATTGAAATCAGGTTGCAAATAAGGCCTGACTCTTCTAACCACATAATAATATTGAAAGGAAAGAACCTCTAACAATTTTTCATTTTCTTTATCCTCATAAAAATGTTTGCTCATTTAGAAAAGGAAATTTTATAATCTACTCTTTTTTTAGATGCTTTTGATTAAAAGTGTTTGACAAAAGCCTGTGGAATCTGTATTACATTAACCAAATAGCTCATTGCTTTGCAAGGATATAAATAGTGAATATGTCAGTTTAAGCACATTATCTCTTTTGTATCTGCTTGTATTTGAGCAGGTGTTTTTAACTGAAGGTCTGCCCTGAGCCTTAGAATTTAGCTGCATTAAAATGTAGCTTCTTCATATATCCTGTATGCTATTACTCACTCTGAATTCTAGAAGCCAAGGATCTTTCTGCATGGAACTGCTCTGCTATAATCAAACTGCTGAGTGGGAGGCTAGAGCAGTACATGTAAGTAAATCTGGTAAACAGTATTTAAAATTAGTACGTGACAACTACATTTTTTTTTCTTTTTCATGGCTTCCCATGGGTATTAATTAAATACAGAATTTTCAAGCATTTTGGTTTGCAGAATCATTTCCCCCTGTGTATTAAGATATTCAGACTGTGAATGCCATAGACAGCAATATTAAATTCTAATGACTGTTTCCGAAATAGCAGGCAGTTGGGTCATACACAGTATGTAACAGACATGAGTAAAATTAAAGTATTTTTCCATTAACATACAGTTGAGTCAAGTTTGAGAATGGCTTCTTTTGCAGGGGAGTTTATATTTTCTAATGGGAAGTTAAAATTAGGATATGTTGCTCTGTTACTACCTCTGGAAAGTCTTTTCTGTCACAGAGTTGAGTTCTGCAGCTATATTGGTGTTCTGTACCTTGTCTATCATGTATGAGAAAGGATAGCAATAAACAGAATAATCTAAAATGGATACTAGAAAGAAAAGTTTACCTCAACTTTTATAAATATAAAGAATATTTTTTTCAGAAAATATTTGTTCTTTGAGCAGCATTTAGCTATTCTTTGTATTTTAAGTCCACTTGTAAACATGTTTATTTAAAAAATAACAGATCTTAGGCAATCAAATTTAATGGCATTCAATCCATGAGTGAAAATTCTGGTTTTATTCCAAATATAATATTTTGAATTTTTCATGCATTGGTTTTACCTATTCCACTTTTCTTTTATAAAACACTTACTATTTGCTATGCATAAAATATTCTGTTATACTGTTTTATGTTGTAGAAATTGCAAAGATATAATCTGGTTTTCATAAATTTTAGATCTTCTAGTGGATATAAGATACTAACATATGATACTAAGTCATTAACATATTATCTATATTACAGCCATGAGCATGTCCATGATAAGAGGATGTAAGCACATAGCAGCTAAAGCAGATCAGAGATTTCTCGAATATGGAAAGCTGGCACAAACACTAAGAAAAAGAATGAGCCAGATTATAGTTTTATAGAAATGGAAAAGCGTCCTCTTGCTGGGTGACCTACACATACACTCACACACACACACACACACACACACAAACCCCCAGAAAACTGGGTTTTAATTAAAGACTGTCTGGGTGTGCTTTGTGGAGCTCCTGCTAGGTGTCTGCATTATTCTGGGGAAGGGAAGCAGATGCTAGGTTACTGCTTTATGTTCTCTCCCGCTGATTATGAATTCAACTTTTGAAAGACAATGAAGCAGCAATGATATTGATCTTGTTTACTCTGTTATAATAATCTGCTAATTTAAAAATATTCTTTTGCCACAGGACAATCCTTTCAGGAAAAATAAAAACAAAAACAAAAAATCCTGGTATCATTCCTATGTCTCCAAGAATTTCATCCTGGTAACAAAAGATTTGGGGAGACAGTGCTTTGAAAACCAGGAGGGCGCGTGATTGTCTTGAATCCACAGGGGTGTGACACTTATGACTCAGTGCTCCAAGGTGAAGTGACATCGCTTTGGAAGAGTGGCACAATGACTAGTGACCAGCAAGGGACGGGTCATCTTCTATGCTGTGAAATCTTAGATGACAAAATATTAACAACCTTTCTTTCTCTTCCCTGTTACCATGTTTGCATGCCACTTCTCAAACCATATTTGCCCCCCAAGGGTAATCTTAAGATACATGTTTCAGATGTTGCCCGTCATAAAAGCAGTCTCCAAGGTTTAGGCATAACTGGGCCATTATTACCCTTAGTTACTATATGTAGGTCACCCTAGAGAGTTTTAATGATGGCAATTTAAGTTTCAAGTGTTTGCTATTTACAGTCATTTTCGTTACAATCTCTCAGCCAAGTGATAATGTGCGGTGCATTGTTTTGTATTTTAAGCACACATTTATTTTGTACCAAAAGAACTGTTATATATTTTTATACAATCTGCAAAAACTGTTATCTGTGATCCCTTTTTTCCCTAAATATCAATAAATATTTCTCACATACATACAGGAGATATTTAAGCCATATGATCTTATTATTAGTTAACTATTAAGTAAAAAGTAATTTTCAAATATAAGGAGAAAATGAGAGATGACTAAGCACTTGAATTTCAATTGAGGGATTACTAAGAGTTTTGATCTATTTGGTCTATTCTACTTTTGGTTTTTGGCTCAGGGCATAGCCCTGAAGGAAATTGAGGAGATAATAAAAGTGCTTACTTAGATTCAAAGAGCAAAGGAGGAAATACAGCAGGATAAGAATACTGGGAGACCCTCCCAAATGGGAGGTATAACAAGCAACATTATGAATCAAGGTCCATTCCTCCTTATTTTTTATTGCCAAAAGATTGATTTCCAACACACTATATATTTCAGCTGTATAGGTCACACCCTTTCAGTTTTATATTACTGCTAAGGCTCCATAACCTCCACCATAGTCCTTTGGGGTTCCTCTATTAAGATCCATTTTAAATATTAGAAAAATTTAAAAGTATCTTCTGTAACAGCCCTACATTGATAATGTGAGTATATTGGCTGAGATTGTGTTGCTGCAAAATACCCAGTGAGATATAAATACATGCTGGAAAATTGCAGGGAGTAATGCCTATAGTAATGTCAGAGTTGTATTTATATAAATTAAAGAATGGTGTTAGCATCAGAGTATCAGTCATCCATTACTTGAAAATAAAATCTTTCATGACTTCCATCACTGTTGAAGCCAGTATCTCCTATATAGTTTTCATTAATTATATCCTTGCAATAGATTTTCTTACTGGCCAAGTAAGACCAAGTCAATTGATCAATTAAGTGAACATATAGGGAAAATTAAAATTCATTTCTAAATTTCATTGTAGAACAAGGGTACACAATTAAATGAATTTCTAATATTCTTAACAGTTTTTGGTTGTATTCCGATGCCTTTTTTGATGTCTCAAATATGATTGTGATCCATAGCTTCTGGATCAGTAGGACGTCTTAAGAGCTTCCAGTCCTTCATGATAAAGAGATTTCTGTGTAGATAAGCACAGTACGATGGAGTATCAAGATTCCCAATAACCCTCCAGTCAATTTTCAAATGATTCTTTTAAAAGTATAGGCTTGTATTCCCTATATATATGCACACATATATAATGTATATGTAACAGATCATATAAAATGTATATTATATAACATGCATCATATACTAAAAGTACAATAGGTTACATGTAAAATATATGATGCTTGAGTAAATGTTATAAGAAATTATCGAAGTTTTATTTTATTTGTTTTAAAAAAATCCTACAATCCATTCACTTATTCATTAAGAATTTACTATAAATTCTACTATATGCAAACAAAATATAGTTCTTGTTTATAAAAGAGTTTCAATATAAAGTATGAATATTGAAGAATATTGGGAACTCAGATTAGGGCTTTATGAGGGCATACAGCAACTAAAAATGGAGCCTATTCTAAGTTGGGAAGTTTAAAAATCACTCTACAAACAAGTGTACTTATTAAAATTGACACTTAGAATATGAGTAAGAACTGACTGTCGGTAATAAGGGAAAGATTTCCAAGAAGATGGGAAGATAGGATGAACAATGTTTTATGTATTCAAGGAATTAAACAGGTTAGTAGGATTGCTTGGAACAAAGAAAACTTGGAATAGAATGAAGTAGAATAAAGTGCTAAGAGGCTTACAATGTAAAGGAAATGTAAAAGATAATTTAGTAAATAGGATGTTTAAATGATAGTTTATATGATAATAAACATAGAAGTACATGCTATTTACAATGGTTATATATTTATTTGGTAATTTGAAATATGAGATTAAAGGTAATTTAATTTGTTATATATCAGATTTTCCTGGTTTAAATCACTAGCCTCTTATGACTAAAAGTAATAATTTAATTAAAAGTATTTCCTAGAAACCATATTTTCTTGCATCTCACAAGTTATCCTTATCGGTCAGAATTTCTATTGAAGTTCTCGAAAGTGTAACTGAACATTTTCACAACAAGTCAAATAAATATATAGTGATACGTTGAGCAGAGAAGAAATAAATCGAAGCCACTTTCACCCATCCAGTCACCCGCTGGAAGATGAATTGAAGGTACAAAAGCCAAAGAAATATGTGTTGCACCACTGGGTGATAAAAAAGAAATATGAGGGTAACGGAATAACTGGTTTTAGGACTATTTTAGAATGGCTACTTTTTCTAGACCAATTTTTCCCTTTCTCCTCCTTGTCAATCCTGCTGGGCAACTACATTATAGTTCCAAATAAATATGTAACCAGGGGCAGTCAAACTAGAATTGTAGGTTAAAAGAAGTAATACATTATGTAAGTTCCTGAATGTCATTATTCTCCCCATTATCCCAGTGGCAAATTGTTTTCTTTTAGAATAATTGTAAGTTAGCAGTTCTTCATTGTGCTGTTTCCCACTGAACACCAGCTGCAGAGTGCTGAGCTGAACCCCGTTTCCATGAAACAGGGGAGGTTTCAGGATGCAAATGAGACTAAAGATTTGGGGAAAGAACAGCCATGGAATTAGAGCACCACACAAATCACAGCTCCCCAGTAAATCGCATGATGGTCTTAACCTAACACACTCAGCACAGGAAAATTCAACAGTGGAGGGTTTCAAACATGGGTGGCGACTTGGCATTTAGAACTGGTACAATTGTAGACAAGGGTGGCAGCAGGTTTTGCATTTATTCCATGGGTCTTTTTTTTTTCTGAGATCATAATCTCCTAAAGAATTTGATGTGTGGAACCTGCATACCCTCTGTTTAGTCTATTATTTGAAAACTTAAAAAATGTGAGTTAGTTGAGAACAGCTAGAGTCTAGGAGAAAGCACAATTTGTCACTGAAGTGGGATGACTGGTCCAGGGCAAACTGCTAAATGTGAGACAAAGGAATCAGGTTATTTATATGTGAATTTGAAGGTGCATTGGGCTGGCTGTTACCAAGTAAAGGTGTAGTCCTGACCCTTCCACAGTGAGCAACAGTAAAACTGGATGAAATATATGCAGCGACTCCTTTTAATCATTAGAACACTGGCAACGTAGAGATATGATCCTTCAGAGGAGGCCATCATTACCCCGATTGTGGTCTAAAGTACTTTCAAACCTTGGCACAGGAAAATGGAGCCTCAACCTAGAGCAGCAGACTTTCTGCAGAGAGAAAAGAGAGATCAGATGTCAGGGTTACTGAGGTGAGAGATTTATGCATAAGGTACCAAAGATGAGTTAACAGAGGTATCTGCAGTGCTGTTTCCTTGAGTCTTTGGCTGACTGCTAAGCTGTATACATTAGCCTCCCCTTATCTGTGGCCGCTTGTCGATGGCCAGCTATGGCCCACAGAATATGTAGACGTGCAGTTACTTAAACAGTACAGAGGGAGTTACCCTTTCTGGAACCCATAATGCTCACCTAGATGATATTGCAACTGAAAAAACAATATGGTTTTTATTGAACATGGAACTGGAATGAATGAGATTCAAGGTCTTTAGTGTCATTTCATATAGACACGTTTAGAAGGGGGTATGCTCATGTAGTAATGACATTTGAAGTTTATAGAGATCAGACAGATTCATCATAGAGGAAAAAGAATGAATGGTTTTTATAAATAGGTCTAGGAGGTGGTTGGAGAGGGGATGTTTAACTGAGGATTGATTTTTTTTTCTTCAATGACTATTAAGTGCCAGCAAATACAATGTTAACTGTGTGCTCTTACAGAAACTCTGTGTGCTGGTAATATTCCTGCTAATGAGGAAACCAATGTTCAGAATCCTTAAGCTGTCCATGTATTTATTTATTTATTCATTTATTCATTTATTTATTTATTTATTTATACATACATACAAACAAACGGGTATAGGCCAGAGATGCGGAGGGTGAGAGGATTCACCAGAGACAGAGTGGGGAGCAGAACAGGCAGATTGAGGAGGTACACTGTGGAGGGGAGCAGTGAGCAGGTCAGGAGAGGTCTGCCACGCCATGTGGTCACCTCCGGGGCTGGCTGGGAATCGAACTCACGCGGAAGTGGCTTTAGCTTCTTAGTGCTGTGCTTTAACCCACTGCACCACTAGGGAGGTCTCAAGCTGTCCACTTTTAAGCAGGTAAGGGATTGGCTTTGCTGACTTTTCCGTCCCCTATTTTTTTAGAGATTAAGGGATAGAAGAATGCATTTGAAGGAGCGGTAATGGTATGGGGGAAAGTATGTCAGGGGCATAACGAGAACAGCAAATCTTTGGAATAGTTGTTTAAGAGAAACAGACAGGAGACTTGACTAAATGTAAGTGAAAGTATAGTTTGTCAGCATCTGAACCACATTTTCAGAAAAAAAACTGAAGGATTTTCAAGCACCTTTTTAGTTAAATAAGGTATACAGTCTTAAAAGCAATTAGTCATGAATGTTCCATTCTTCAGTTATGACTTGAACAGTAAGCCCAAAGAGATATACATCATTTAAAAGGCACATTCTTGCCTTAAAATGGAATAAATTAAATTTAAATAAGTTCAATTATACCTTGAATTCATTGGAGAAACTTACGATATCACAATATTTTCTTAGTATCACATTTAAAACCAAACGAATTTTATAATCTAAATAATCAACATTTAATATATTGTTTATGAATTTTCTAAAGTGAACAAATATTTTTAATAGGTCACCTAAAATGTAAAATGGTAACTAAAAGAAGCTTTTTAGCTATAGTTTTTAAGTGGATGTTTAAATATTGATTTATCATTCATATTCTAATATAGAGAAGCAAAGAAAATAATAAATTACACATACACACATATTTGATCTTCCCTGAAATGTCATGAAAATGACGTTTTTGATAGAAAAGTTATAGCATATATTTTTAGATATAATTTGTATGCAAACCACATGGAAGCTGTAGAAATTCATTCCATTTGAGAATTAATTATTCCTGTCCTCAATATTGCCTTTGACAAGGTAAGAAACAGTTGGATTCATTCTAATTTGCTTCAAGTAGTGGTAATTAGAGAGGGTGTGAAGAACAGCTCTCCATTCAATTCTCTCTAATTATTATAAGACACATAATAAACCTCTTAGAAAAGCAAATGCTTTGAGTCCATTGCCCCCACTCCACTGGAAATATAAAGTAGCATTTTCTATCTCTCTCATAGTTTCATTTAAAGAAAAATACATTATTGAGGAACCATTGCGGATTGTCATAGGGAACTGTTATAGAACAGACTAAAACTCAAAATGTTCCCTTTCTGCTATTAAATCACATCCTCTCCATACTGTATTTATGTAGAGTGGCATCACACGAACCTAATATTCATCCCTGATTAATTTAATTTGATTTCTGTTTAGTACATGAGCTTATTGAAATACACTTGACTCTGCATAGTTTTCTGTCTTATTTTCATGCAATTTTGGGTAGTGCACAGATAGGGAGAAGTCTGCCTTGAGTGCCTTCATGCCTGGCATTGCTCTGGCAAAAGAATAGTGCAAGATACCTGGCACTTTCCTGGCCTTCCCTTCGTGCCACTTCTTCCTGGGTTGCTTTAACAGGAATCACCTAGTAGCAGTGTGATTGTTTATTCTCCTGGCTACACACATAGAAGAGTCACAATATGTTTCCATAGTTTCTTGTGACTGACTAAGCTTTATAATTGGCACATGTCCACAAGTAAGAACTGAAAAGGCAAAGAACAGAGTTGGGAGGAGAGTCTGAGAAGCAGGCATGGGACTTCAATGCACATGATCTTACCCAATAATGCAGTTTTGCAAGTGCCCTTTCCTTCTGAGATTAGTTAAAATTTTGGTAGACTAAACAATGGCCCTTCAAAGATGTTGGAGTACTGGTCTTTGTTTCCTATGAATATGTTAACTTACCGAATTGAAGGGGACTTTGAAGCTATAATTAGGGTTATACACTTTAAAGTTGGGAAATGATCCTTTTGGGGTTAGTTCAATATAATAGCATGAGCAAAAGTTGAGGACACTCTAGCTAGAAGACACAAGATAGATCCAGCAGCAGGAATCAGAGATTCTGAGGTTCAGAAGAGTTGCTGTGTCATTGCTGGCTCTAAGGGGTTCACCTATAGATGGAGGAGAGACTTCTTTGTAGAATGAAGTGAGGCCCCTTGCTACAGCTGGCAAATAAATGGGGATCTCAGTGCTATATTCAGGAGGGATTGGGTTTTGTCAACAGTCTGAATGGGTTAGGGTGCAGATTCTTCTGTGGAACTTCTCCATTAGAGCCCAGAAGGACAACACTTGAATTCTACCCTTGTGAAACAGGCACCAAATGAATCAATGTAGATTTCGACCTACAGAACTGTGAGAAAATAAATGTCTGCTCTTTAAAGTCACTCAATTTGTGTAGCAACAGTGGAAAATTAACACAGTAATTAATAGCTTAAAATTTTAATATAAAGTTTGCTTTTATGTAACGGTAGGACAAATGTGATTTCTTAAAGTAAAAAAACAATCATCAAAATGCATTGGTTGTTGCCTTTATATTATAGTTACTAATCTAATTGAAAAATTTTTTTTTAAAGATTTATTTATTTGTGCATACAGAACTGGGGTACAGGCCAGAGGCTCAGGGGGTGAGAGGCTTCACCAGAGACAGAGTGGGGAGCAGAACAGGCAGATCGACGAAGTACACTGCTGAGGGGAGCAGCGGGCGGGTCAGGAGAGGTCTGCCACGCCATGTGGTCACCTCCGGGGCAGGCGGGACTCGAACTCATGCGGAAGCGGCTTTAGATTCTCAGTGCTGTGCTTTAACCCGCTGCACCACCAGGGAGGGCCAATCTAATTGAAATTTTTACTTGTGATCAACATTATATATGGGCAATACTTGCCAGTCTTTAATTTTGTAGGAAAATGTTTTCATTGATATTATTTCAGATTGTTATAGATTTGAAGAAGGCACAAGATAGAAGTGGGAGTGGAATGAATTGGTTTATCATGGTCAGCATAGGTTTTATAAAATAATTACAAGTTGTAGTTAAAATTATTCTTCACTTAATGTTAGGGTCTCTGAATTCTTCAGTGACTTTCACTCACATCAGTTAAGGTTCTAGAACACCCTGGATGTCAGATGCATTATTGACACAGCATGGAGAATTTGTAAAAAAAAAAATCTGCAAGAACCTGCCAGTCTCAGAGGCTCTGGTTCTTTCTGGAAACTGCAGAATGGTGACCATGGACAATGGGAGGTGAAAGGTGAAAGCTGTTACTGCTTCCTCTTTCTCAGAGCATTGTTGAGAAGAGCATGAACTATTGAGAATTATGTGATGATAATGACAAGAATGTTTTCACTTTCTACCTTCAGTTGTTTAACATTTGCATTAGAAAATGTTTCCTTTGGACACAGCCAGGTGCTCACTTACTCTCACTGTCTGTCCTGGACTAAAGTCCATCTCTAAGGTGTCTATTCTACTTTTCTTATTTGAAAACTTCTCAACATTTGCTTAAAAGGACCAAAAGAAGCATAAGTGTTGATATTTTCCTCCTGCCAAACATCCATTAACATTTTACTTGGTTCTCAAATATGTGATATCTATCCTTTACTTTTTTATCGCAACATCATTTTGAAATTGGTTAGGATGTTTTGTTATAGTTCTAAAACCTTCTCTTTATTCTCCAGGTAATACCTCATTGTGCCAGGCATAGTAGTCCATATTGTTTTTGGATTAGGTGAATATTTACTGTCTGTTTATAGAATGCATCTGATTGTACTTTATCATCAAAACATGTAATTGTAAATTGGGTTTGATTCATATCTGTGCCATGAAAACCTGATCAGTGTCAATTTAAACAAATGAAATGATTTCAGGTGCCTGAATCTCTACAAATTTTGAAAAGTGAAACTATAATAGAATTTTATCAATTAAATTAATGTGTTTTATGCAATATAATAGGCTGCCTGCAGGTTTCTGGGAAACTTTGTTGGACTCATTATACAGCTGCTTAAGGCTGAGTTATCATGTTGCATAATGCATGTGTAGGAGCATAAATATGGACCTAGAGGGTTGGATTTTTTTTTCTCTTCCAAATCTGGGGTATAGTGGCCATGCCTGTGACTTGTTAATTTTTCTCAGGATATTATTTCTTGTCAGTGTGTGCATGCTAAGTTGACATGGAATATTTAGCATGTACCTACTTTAGGCTGCTCTCAGTTGCATGGAAGGGTTTTGGGAAGGAGCAACAGAGAGTACCCCACACTGCAGTGAGGGTCCATGGCTGCAAACCCCATGTCCTGCCCTTCTCAACAGTGGACCTAAGCCTTCATTTGACATATACCTTTCTCAACTTCGTACCTGTAATATAGAAGAGCATCCCTTCCTTTACTCAGAGCACATCCCCGGTGCTGTGGAATCTTCCTTTCTCACCTCTCTCAGTCCTTGCACTGTTACTCTTTAGTCCTTTTCCTGGACTCCTTTTCTAACTCTCAGAAATTTTTCTTAGACATTTAACATGCTCAAGTTGCTCACATCTTGAATAACTTTACCTACTTCCTATTTTTCACCTCATAGCATATGACCCTCAAATTCATTAGGGATTGGAGTTTCTGTTTTCTCATTTTTTATCTCCTCAACCACTTCATGATGATTTCTAGCAGAACTAGTTACATTTATATGACTGAATGTATGGCTGTTTGCCAGCATTGATTTTATTATTTGACATATCAGTGATTCAGGACACTGTTGATTACGGAGCTTTATTGCCAATATCTTCTCTTACTTCCAACATGGAAGATGCTCTGGTTTTCCTCCCATTAAACAGGCTGTTTTGTCTTTTTTGATAGTCATCAAATATTAGAATTGGATGGCAATCAAATATGGTAATGAAATATTGGAATTTCTCCATGTTATATTCTAAGCTCACTATATATTTTTTCCCTCTGTCCTTTCCCCAGTGAAGAGCCTACTGAAATGTGCAACATTTCCCCACTGTTCTCTCAAGATCTGTCAGACTCAGCATGTTTATGACCAACCCCATAATCTTCCTCACACATTTTGATGACTTTTTTTTTTAACTTCAGATATTTACAACATGAGTCATCAAATTAGACAAATCAAAAACTCAGGAGTCACTTTTGACACATTTCTCTCTCCCACCTCCTCACACCTGCCCTGTGTCAAATCCATCACTAAGCCCTGTGAATTTTCCCTTCTCAATATTTTTTTGAAATGTGCACTTTCTATATCCCTACCCCGCTCTCCAGTTCAGGATGCTAGCATGTGGCTAATTTCCTGATTGTTTCTTCAGCATCCATTCTGCCCCATATTCCACACTCTCTTACATATTTCAGCTAAACATATATATTTTCAAAATACCCATCTTTTCCACTTATGACTGTAACATTCTTTAACCGCTCTTTGCCACAAGGTGACAAGCCCACAATTTTAAATATAGCTGACAAGAAAACTAGCCATCTGTGTAGGACCCAGAGTTTGCTGAGTGTTTAAATCCTTATCATGTGACTCTGCTCCTCATTCTCTTGACCCTGGTTTTATTGCCTGTCTTTTACTTTCTGGAATGTTAAACACCTCTTTTTTCTACAACGCCAACAGTATTTTGAGTGTGTTGTTTGATCTGGCTGTTGCCTTCTCTTGACCAAAGGTAGCTCCTATGTTGGTTCTCCTTATGCTTTCACAGAGTCATAATATTTGGCCATTGGTGCTTCCCCCTCCTTTGGGGTGGTGCGTCTCTCAGTTTGTATTTGTACCTTATTGATGAGATACTGGAAGCCTTTACCTGTCCTAGTGCGTTGTCAAGTCCACACTAGTTGGAAATGTATCAAGTTTTGGCTTATGACTCTGTCTGTTGTTTCCAGGTGTCAATAAATACCTTTTTTTTTGTATTGAGTGGACAATTCTTTCATCCTTAGACTATGACCAGAACACCAGCTTCCTTCATATCTGAGTAGAACTTTCATTTACATTTTAAACTTTATCTATTATCCTTGAAACATTAACTCCCACTTGCCCTTGCCAATATTCATCATTAATTTACATTTCTAATAAATATTCCTATATTTTTAATCTCATTTTTTTTCTTTATTGCTCCTTTCCTAAATTTAGGAACTGGGTTTCACTACAATAATTTAATATAGTTAAGATCATCCCAAAATATTGACTTTTTGTATAGAACAAATAAGATTCTCTGATCCTTTGATTAATAGTAAACAGCTGCATCACCCTCTAATCTTTCTATTTGTTGTCATCTGTTCCCTCCAGATCATTCTCAACATTTCCAAAGACTTTGCATTCCATTTATTTATACATTCATTTAAAATTGTTAATGAGTTCTTATCATGTCCTGAATTCTGAGACTGTTCTGTTCAATAATGCATAAAAGGCTCCAACTGTTATGTGGTAGTGAGAGTGAACCATATGGTCAGCAAACAAGAAAATCAATTAATGGGTGATTTTCAGAGAGTCAGAGACCAAGAGGAAAATTATACAAGGTAATTTCACAGGAACTGAGGGAGAGACATAGTTAAGATTATTTGGATGGTCTGAAAAGCCTATGAGGAAATATATGTAAGTGGATTACCATCGAGGCTAATAACACTCATTTGTTATTGTGATGATGGTGAGTTTGAAAAATCTGAGGCCCAGCTTGTGCAGAACCCTGAGGTAAATTACTCCGGTGAACTTTAAAGGACAGGAATAGGGACAGAGAACTGAACAAAGAGCTTCTGGTCTTGTCATATTCCACCATTTTTGGTTTGTCCTTTCTTTTCCTCTCTAACCACCACCACCACCACAGACACACAAATTCTGTGATTTCAGCCCTCTCTATATCTTTCCTCTTGGATATGTTCTAATTCATGGGACAGGTGTGAACGAAGAAAACGTCACATAGTACGGACTTCTGAGCTCCACTGGCTCGGGACAGGCGACGCTCTGGGTATAGGAACGCGATAGTGTAGAAAGCATTCCAGCTTCTATTATACTTCCGGCACGCCTGTTTTCTGCTTCCGGCACATGTCCTCCGAGCCACCCAGACAGCAGGAGTGCCTGCTGTCTACCTTTGCTTCCCAAAGAGTTTCCTAGAGGGGTGTGTGAGGTGTATTTGGAGAGTGAGAGATGAATCGTTAAGTTGAATTCAGAGTCCAAGCCATCTGTCTAGCTCACTTTCTTGTTTTGAGAGAAAGTCTACCAATGACCTAACTGCAAATAAGACAGAAACCTTTCTAGTTCTGTTTTTATTTGTCCTTCCATAAAATTTGATTTCAGTGGCCTACTCTACAGCCTCTTGGACTCCTTCCTTCTTATATATCCAGCACACCATTCTCCTGATTTACCTTCATCAGTGGGCCTTCCTATGTTCAAGAGAAAATTCAGTGTCTTAAATATGGTCCAGGAGACCCAGCTGGCTCATCCTCACCATGCTGGACTCAGCATTTTCCACTGCACTGTGACTTTTCCTCCTTTTTGAAATCTAAAAATTTAGAAAATAATCGAATAATCAAGAAGCCTATAACACCAAAGGAGATCCTTTTTTTTTAACCAATAAATGATTCCTCAACTGCACTTGTATTTGAAAAATAAAGCTGATGAAAAGAAATGCTTTCCTGCATGTAAGCTATAAAACCAAAACACTTTCTCCCACCTGTACCAAGGTGAAAGAGGTAGCCATGTTTAGAGGACTGCAAAAGAGCCTGGAAGTCAAACAAACAAAAACCCACCTTCCATGAACTTAAATCCTTTCCCCCTATCTACTTGATGTAGGTAATAATTTTCCATTATTTTCTTAAAATGTATGAGGCATTAATGCTGTCTGGTACCATTTTAGGAGACTCTGCATGCGACTTCAGAAGGGATGATTTCCCTTTAATTTGTGCCAGCAAGAATTACATACATTTCATGATTATTTCACCATGAATCATTCAAATTTTCTAAAAGACTTTTGTATTAATTAAAAGGTTAAAAAAGTAACCTGGGGTAATTCCCTTTTCATTTGAGATGTACTCTCATCAAGCTGGTGAATTTAGTGTTTTGAAACCTTAAATCTGCTCCCACTTTAGTTCTTACTATTTTTCTGCATAGTTCAAAATTAACCTTTTTTTTTTAACTGTTACCTACTGCTGAACTGATTTTCTTGCATATTATTTTTGTCATTCTCATTCCATTTTTATGCACTGGGTAGTGACTCATTGGTCTTTCATTTAATAAGCTTCATATCCCTCACTACAGTCCCAATGTGGCTGATGGAAGATGGTATAAAAGTGATCTTATTTAAAATCTATATTTCATTACAAAACAATGGTCATTTACAGATTGTTAAAAGTGGTCATTTGCAATTCCTACCCCAGTTGGATAACAAGTTCATGTTCTAATGCTGATTTTGAAGGACATGACATCACTAAATAGTGTTGCAGTTTTTACATTATAAAATCTGTCTCATAAATCCTTTTGGCCTGCTTTATCTGTAGTGCTTTTCTCAAAAGGCTCAAATCAGTTAACATCATTAAATTCTTATCTAATTATAATGCAAGCAATCTGACTGCCAGAACCAAAGCTGTGTCAGCATTTTTTATATTAACCTTTAATCGCAAAGGCTTGTAATAAATCAACCAAATATGATACTCAGTGATATTTTAGAATGCAAACTCTCACTCCAGAAGTGAGTTCTTTGGTTATTATTATTTAGAAATGTAATTATATCTTCACTATGGTTGTTCTAAACAGCTCAGGATAAATTTGTGTTTGAGAAATACTGTAATTTTTATAGCAAATATTTCTCATAAGGGACTGTTTGCTTTTTACCTCTGAAAGACATAATTTATTTCTGTTATAATAGATATCCCTCTCTTTTATGGGGCTCCCTAGTGTCTCATTCAAATCTCTCATTTCCTTTGCAAACGTGTGTGGGACATATAAATGTAAACTACAATTAAAATTCCAATCATTTTATTAGTTGGTCTTATGGTGATCCATGAACATATTGCATATAAACTTCACATAATATGGTCAAGATTCTTGGATCATTTTTATTGAAATATTTTTAACAAATTTTAATGGGTTAGTACTACTTGGATAGTAGTGTGTGCTCTGTAAACACCTCATATTGCAAGATTAAGAACCTTTATATTCCTTCAGAAAGTCATCCTGTTTCTCTTTCCAGTAAATTTTATTTTCCAAATGCTCCTTCAAGCATTATCTAATTTCTATTACTTTAGAATAATTTGGTTTTCAATTTCACATGAATGAAATCCTAGAGTAAGCCTCTTTTGTGTCTGTCTTTTTCAGTCAGTTCATCATTGTGTTTCTTGTTATATTTATTAGCGAATAAGTATCCTATTGCACATCTATAATACTTTTCTTGGAAGCCTGGGTAACAGATTACTTTATGATTAATTTCATGAATAAATATCAAAGAGTTCTCCCATGGAGTTGGACCATTTTATATTCCCAGCAATGAAAGCACAAATTGCTGCCCATTCTGACTGGTAATTTATTTTGTCCATCTCTTTTATTTTAGTCATCTGGTTGGTATGAGTTTGTATCTCATTGTTGAGCATTTTATCATTTAGTGGCTTTTCATTCGCAGCTCTCTCTTTATAAAAGGCCTATGTAAGTGTTTTGCTCACTTTTTGTCATGTTGATCATTTTAAAACTATTGATTTGTAAGTGGTCTTTATATATTCAGGAAACAAATGACTTGTTGGGCATGTTCTGTAAATGTTTTTCCAGTTTGTTACTTGCATATTATTTCATGGTGTCTTTTGATAAAGAGTGCAGAAGAAACTTTATTTATTTATTTATTTATTTTTAAAGATTTATTTATTTGTGCATACAAAACTGGGGTACAGGCCAGAGGCTCAGGGGCGGTGAGAGGCTTCACCAGAGACAGAGTGGGGAACAGAACAGGCAGATTGACGAAGTACACTGCTGAGGGGAGCAGCGGGCGGGTCAGGAGAGGTCTGCCACGCCATGTGGTCACCTCCGGGGCAGGCGGGATTCGAACTCATGCGGAAGTGGCTTTAGCTTCTCAGTGCAGTGCTTTAACCCGCTGTACCACCAGGGAGGGCCTATTTATTTATTTATTTTTAAGATTAGTTTGTTTATGTATACAAGAACTGGGGAGTAGGCCAGAGCTGTAGGTGAGAGGATTCATGAGAGACAGAGTGGGGAGCAGAACAGGCCTACTGACTGAAATTCACTGCTGAGGGAGGCAGTGGGTGAGGCAGAGGAGTTCTGCTGTGCATGTTGGTGGCCTCCCTGGTTGGACTGGAATTCCAATCCAGTGGCTACTTCATAGAGCTGAGACTTAACCCCTTGCACCACCAGGGAGCCCCCAGGAATTCAGAAATTTTAAAATTGTAAGGAGTTCAAATTTATCACACTGTAAGTTGTTTTTATTATTGTTGCCCTTGTATCTAGAGATTGTAAGTCTTAAACTCAGACATTGAAGGTCTTTAATTTTTGTTTGTCTTTTCAAAAGTGCTTTGACTATTCAAATTGTTTTGACTGTTCAATGCCCTTTTCCTTTTCATAAAAGTATTTTAAAATGGACCTGCCAACTTCTACACAAATTAGTTCCTGAGATTTTGATTGAAATTGATAATAATTATTTTACAATTTGGGGAATTTTTGACATCTGTAATGATTGATATGTCAACTTTGCTAAGCAGTGGCAATTCTTATCTAGATATTGTTATGATTTGTGCAGGTGATTAACATTTAAAATCAATTGACTTAAAAAGTAAGGCCGATTATTCTCTGTAATATGAGTGGATCTTAGACAGTCATTGGAGGTTTCAGGAACAAAGATTTTCCAAAGAAGGAATTTCATCAAAGTTTAATATAAAGTACAGATATTTTATATATTGTGTTTCTTATAATCATTTAAATTTATGCTTTTGTACTCAGAACTGTGTTTTCAATTTGATTTTTAATTGTAGGTTCAATTATAAAGAAATAAAAATGATTATATGTAATGAAATTATATCCTGTGGACTTACTACTTTAAATTATTAGTTCTAGTATATTGTAAATGATTTTGGAATTGCTTTATATATTACTCATTATAAGTAAGGAGAGTTTCACTCCTCCCTCTTTTATTGTTTTTTATTTAATTATTTTTCCTTATTCTACTCAGCATAGTTTTCTCATTCTGTTCATGAAATTATTTAGGTCTTTCACTTTGGGAGGCAATTGCAAAGCTATCAGTTTTGAGGGGGGAATTATTAAAATTTCTGTGCTTCATCTATTTTTAGTCTACAGCTTAATATGTGCATTGTTATGGTTTCTATATGAATCAACATTTTTATCATGATACACTTTCCTTTATTTCTTTTTTAATTTTATTTTGCCTTACATTAAAGAAATAACATTAGTTTTTAAAATTAAGACTGTCCATTGTTTTCCCCCATACATTTATTTTCAAGATGGTTGTACCATTTTTTCTTAATAATTATTAGTTTAATTATTAGTTTTTCTTTATTTTTAATTAGCTTAAGGCATACACCATAATGATTTAATATTTAAATGCATTGCAGTAGGATCATCACAAGTCTAGTTAATATTTCTCTCCATTTATGGTTGCAAAACTAGTGAGTGTGCTTCTTTCTAATTCAAGAAGGATTGTTGTAAACTGTACATACTGGAATCTTGTTAGAAAATCTAGTTAGTCTGATGACATTCTGCTTTATATAAAGTCTTTAGTCCATTTATCTTAGCCCCTTTTTTTTTAAGCAAATAGCTTAGTGAAGACTTAGATTCTACTATTTGACATGTGCCCCCCCAAATTAGATCTGAAGATGAGTAATGCATGGAGAAACAAAATGAATGGAAATCTGTGTGCTTCTATGAAACTGTAGAAATGTCATTGTCCTGGTTGTAAGTACATATAGAACCAACTTCCAAATTTAGCAAGATCCTTCCTGATCCACTGCCCTTGGGTTTGGGGCAGGAGTGGTGTTCTGAAGCCAATAGCTTCTTAATTCAACAGCTGTCACAGATAGTGCCTTCTTGGCAGCTAAGCTGACATTGCAGTTATTCTTGATAGGTCATTTTATATTCTGTATGTTGAACTCTTCTAAAGAATCTATAACCATTTACAACTTTCTTAAAATAGCTAGAATGGATTTTATTCCATTTAGCAAAATCCTGACCATTACAGGCAGCTTGGAATTTTTTTTTTCTTTTATACACAACCATGCGTCATTAAATAATTCTAATGAATTATGCTGAACTGAGTATGTTGGAGACACTGGAATTCATAAAATATTGTCCATGACAGTAAAAAAAAAAGTAAAAATAAAAATGAAAAATGGTGGAAATGATGCGAATTAAACATGTTGCATTATTTATCTATACATTTGCATAGCATTCTATGTCACAGGTATAAAAACTAGAAAGAAACAATTACAAAACAAGAAAAAATTAGGAAAGCTAAATGCTTTCTCTGTTTTTATCAATTGATGAATATTTCCCCTCCATTGATGAATATTTCCCCTCCATTGTGTATAAAATGGCTCCTGGAGGCTGAGAAATTAAATAGCGCTTTTAACCAGATAAATTGACATATACAAGAAAAAAAGAGAAGGGAGTGGTTAAATGTTAAACCACTCAAAGGCAGTTAGAAACCAGACAAGCCTGAAGCGTTGACCTGTTGATTAATTCTCCTGGGGAATTGACATTTTCTTTATGCCTCATCCCTCTGTAAACACCAGACATGTATTAGGGCTAGTTTTCATTGATAACTTGCTTAGTGGGAACCTAATCACTAAAGGATTTATATACAGTGGTTAGAAATGTGTGGGAACTTGAGAAATCATTGCATTTCTGTATTTTCTCTTGCTTTCTATAAAATTCTTAATATGTTCTCCAATCATTTGCTATGAACTGTTGTATAGTGTGGCCTCTCTGTTCTCTCTCTTTTAAATTTATTTGTGCATACAGAACTGGGGTACAGGCCAGAGGTGCAGGGGTGGTGAGAGGATTCCCCAGAGACAGAGTGGGAGCGGAATAGGCAGATCTACTGAAATACACTGCTGAGGGGAGCAGCAGGCACAAGAGAGGAGAGGTCTGCCAGCCATGTGGGTCAGCTCCCGGGCAGGGGATACAACTAGCACTGAAGCAGCTGTGGCTAGCTTCTCAGTGCTGTGCTCGAACGGGTTGCTCCACCAGGAAGGATCCACATGTTCTCTTTTAAAATTCATATGATTGTTTCATAGTGTCAAGCCAGCAGATGGACATATTTCAAATGGGCAAAGTTTTCTGGTTTAAAAGTAAGAAATATGATTACTAATTCTTAAAAGTTATCAATTTTCTGCATCTACTGTCATATATATTTAATATATTGCCAACTCTATTAAATATCAGCCTGTGATTTGTATTTTTCTTTACTTTTAAATGTATTTATTTATTTTATATCAGTCTTTATTTTTGTACATTTTTTTTCATCTTGGTTGTAATTCCCATAGGCTTCCCACCACTAATTTATGCATTTTGTTTTCTTTGAGTGACTTTGTACTCAGCCCAGATCACGTTTCATTGGAGTCATTAACATTATTATCTTAGTGTTCTTTATTTCTTCAGTTATAACTGAACAGCATATTATGCATAATATATTGTATTATGCATTAGAGATTATTTTCCTTTATTATGCAGGTCTTTATATTGTTACATTATATTGGGTTTTTTTTTAAAGTTTTATCATACCATCAAGAAACTTAGCACTCTATGAGCTGATATTAAAATTTGTATTGGTTAGTAAGTGTATCTCTTTAAAATTGCAGACCTATTTTCTCTCCTTTTAGGTTTTGAGTAGCATTGAAAATGGATACCCAACAATTAATTTTGCCTGGAGAAGTGCATCAGTGACATCTGGATTTTAGATTCTCTTTGATTTCCTACACACTATGTGCTGAACACTTGTATCTGCCCCCCGCCCACCCTCCACCCAATTCATAATGCTGAAACCTTACGCCCAATGTGATTGTATAAAAAGATGCACATTTGGGACCTGATCAGGTCATGATAGGGAGCCCTTGTAAATGGGGGTTTCTTATAAAACAGTGACCCTACAGATTTCCCTAAGCCATTTGTCTTCTTTTTCCTTAAATGGTTTAGGTTTTGTATTGTTCTTTTTAATAACCATTGTTGATAATTTCAATTGATTCTTGGTTACATAACAGATCATTGCTAATTTCTATTCTCAGGAATAGATTGTACAGCATAGGAGATCTGTTCTTATGGCGCAAAACCACAAAGCCTGGAATTCTATTAAGGTTCTATTTCTTATATAGTTATTTGTTTAAGTTTTTCATAGCTTTGGTCTGGGCAAGGTATTCATTTTGTAAAAACACAGAATTCTTTATTTAACTGTAATTATAAACATTATTCTTTTATATTTCTCGATATAGAGTACCAATTCTCTATATTGTTATAGCCTCATTCTCATTTCTAATTTTGTTTACATTTTTACTGTATGTCCTAGGAATTGGCTTGTTTCTGTTTTTGAAAATTAGCTCTAGCTTTTATTTACATATTATATTATTTTTAGTACTGTCTCACTAGCTTTTCAGTTTATACTGCTTTATCTTTTATTTTCTTTGTTATTATAATTGTTATTGCTATGTATCCCTTCAAAGATTGTTTGAAACATTTTCCTATCATTTTAGATTATTAGAGGAGTGTGGAGTTTAAAAGAAAGGGAGTATTTTTCTATTGATTTTTTTCCAGGGAGATGAACCTACATCATGTCCTTTGTTTAGTAACTATTTAAATAGATTTTAAAAATGGTTTGCATTCTATTCCTACAGAAAGTTTTCCCCTTTGTTTCTCTGGTGAAAAATCACATGATTTCACTAAGAGATCTGTTTGGTGGTGATTGCTATTATGTACAGTTACTGATGAATGCATTAAATGTATGGAATCCCTGAGTCCAGAACATATAATAATGAGTCAAAATCTTGCAAATAGGATCTGCCCTGAATCTTTATTTTAGTGCATTTCCCCAGGTCATTCTGATACATAGTCAGATATCCTGAAACACAAAATTGCATTGCTTGTAATTTGTAGACATTTCTGTGGGATAAATGGAGCTTAACTGTTTCCTAACTATATGCAAAATAGAGTCCTGTGAAAAGTTTCATTGCCTAATCAACAGCATGAATGTTCAGAATTTTGCTTAGTTATATTACTTGATATTATTTGTCTAGTCATGTAAAGAATATATCTGCTCTCAATATGGTCAGTTAATTTCCAAATAGTGTGCATTGTAAATTTGTAAAGTTTTTTTTTTTTTTGGTATACTTGATGGATTTTCCTTTTTGAGCCCCTTTTTAAAATTATTTTGACTTTGTTCGCAATATGGAAGTTGCAACTATGGCCGTATACATTTTGAATGATGTTTGTGGAAATCATTTATTTTCTGCCAAACTTTTAATAATCCATGCCTATTTTCAGTGGCCAGTTTTTCCATGTTGGAGTGCTACAGTTGCGATGTCCTTTTACTCAAGGAATAGGTGGCACTTTGTGTTGATCACTTTAATGAGATTTGACACAGTGATGGTCAGTCCTTGATCCTGTGGGCAGACCTAGACCTGCAGAACTATACCTGAGCCATGCATCTGTGTTACTGATCATCCAGCTCCTGTTCTCATAGCTTTGTATCACTCTAGTATCACTCTAGTTTTGTGATACTGGGACAGTTAAATACACTTAGTACACTTTACAGTTTCCTTATTTCAATAATGTAAAAATGGGGAAAAGTAGGAATATCACATTATATAGATTATTTGAAATTACATTAACATCTTAAAATCCAAGCAAAAACACTCACATGTCCTACAATTTTAACAGCATCATTATTTATAAGAAGTAGACTGTAGAAGTCTAAATCTACTTCAGTGGATGAAGGATCAAAAAAAGTGGTAGAGCATACATAACATGGATATTACACAGTCATGAAAAAGGATAACGTAAGCCATTTCCAATAAAATGGAGGGAGTTTGAGAAATTATATGACTGGAACAAACCAAATCTGAATAATAAATGCAAATATTAGAGAAAAAGACAATGTAAACACTTTCAGAGCAACTGGACATCCACAAAAATCCTTAGGGTATGGAGGTTATTAGAAAAGGGAGGTGAAGGGTCAGGAGGGGTAGTGGAGAAGGAGAAAAGAATATGAAAAAAGAGTGGAGAAGGAACTAGGGTCAAAGGGATATATCACATGATAGTGAAAAAATGGGAAAAACATAGACTGTTGATGACCAATTTTACATGATTCCATTTTTATAAAATGTCCAGAAAAGGCCAATCCATTAAGATGTTATCAAGTGCTAAGTTTTTACTTTTCATAATGCATTTTTTAAAAATTTGTGTAACATGAGTATTCCAAGGATGTAAAAGTTTAATTATCTGGTAGAACAGGGACAATAACAATCTGAAAGCTGAAGACACTCAAAGCCCTTCAGAGGGCTCTTGAGGCAGCCACATGTCTGGCCACAGATCTCATGGATGTATGTCTGTGTTCCATGAGCTGGCTTCTTTTGACCACTTTCCTAAGAGAATAATGAGTCCCTTGCTCACAAGTTAGAAGTGTCTTATTGTTACTTGACCTTGGCCCTGTCAATCACAAGCTGTGTGAGATATTTGAGAGCAACAATGGGATAAAGAGGCCTGGTGCAGAAATTATCTGTTGGTGAGCGTGGAGGCAGAGTGTGGGGACCTGTATCCAGCCTCAGGTAGGACCCTGACGCGTGTTTGATAGGTGTGTACCACCGTTTGCTAACAGTGGCCACCTTGTGGTGATCTGGTTGGTGTCTGGTCCAGACTGCTGGGACTTACACCAGGTCTTTTTTTGTTTTTTTTCCCTTAAATATACTTTATTATTATTTTTTATAACAGTTTATTTTTACATCATTTTGTACATTTTTTTTTCATCTCCATTGTAATCCCCGCGGGTTTCCCATCACCAAGTCACCCGCGTGCCATCACCATAGTCCCGTGCACTTCCCTCCCTACCCCCACCCCTCCGTTTTTGATCCCATTCCCCACTCCACCCCCACAAAATGTCTCTGGTATATGGCTGTTCATTATTGTTATTTTCTTGCCTGGTCCATTATACTCCTGCTGTGAGTGAAACCATCCCACACCAGGTCTTTTTAGAGCTCCTCTGAACCTGTGCTACCCTTCAGTTAAATGTTAAATGTCAGTAAAATGGATCCTCAGCTCTACAGCCAAGAGTTCTGAGCTTGAACATTCCCTCTCATACTTGCTGACCCCCTGACCCCATTCCAGACATTTTGATTTTCTTTTTTTTTTTTTTTTCAAAAAGACCATTTTGTTTTCACCATAAGTCTCTTCATTATATATTCTTTGTACTTCACACACAGATGTTTCAGGGTGCTCTCTTCTGACATGAACCTTCTGCTCTCATCTCACTCTTTCAAAGAAGCCATCCTATCACGGCCATTTTCTTCTACCCTGTTGTGCTGGTTTTTTACCATCTCTGCTGTTTAGCTGTTTGATATTTTATGTATTTTCATGTCTTCCTGGCAAGGTGATGGCAGAATCCATTTTGCTTTGTTTGTTTCCAGATCCTCAGAATTTGGAAGAGAGCCTGGTAAATTGTAAACTTTTTCTTTATGAAACACAATGAATAATAATAATAATAAAAAACCCTAATGCATTGTTTCATTTTCAAAAGCATTTTTTTAACACAGGGTTGAAAATCATAGATTTGTTTTTGTACTAATGAGAACAAGAACTGAGAAACTGAAAGGCTAGTTGAGGCAGAGGTAGAAATATAGGGGAACGTTAGGATTTGTCAAAGAGGAAAATGGTGAAAGAAAAGGATAAAACAAAATAAAATAGCTTGTGGAGGTTATTGAATATACATTTCTAACAAGTCTGTACCCAGGACCATTATGAGAGCTATAGGATACAATATAATTTAGGACATGTCCCTGCCATTTTCATACTATGCAATAGTGAGTGAAGAGGAAGACTTATAGGAAGGCAAAAAGAAGAGAGAAAAACCTCTGTCATGCAGTCCCAACATTGTTGGAAGTCATTTTCCTTAAGAGTTGATGCTGCCCTGATTGAAAAATTCAAAGCCCTTCTTCAGGGGTAATTCTAATGAGCAGAACTAATTTTTTAGGATTTGTGTTCTATACTTCATTCCTATGCGACACGATAAAGCAGTAACGATGTTTGAGAGATGAGTCTCTGTAAACGTCAATATGTAATAGCAGAACACTAGTTAATTCCTAATGCTGACAAACTTGCAAATTATACCTTTTCAATCACTTTTCTAATTAGTGAGCAGACATCTTGAAGCGCTATGATCATTCAGATTTTAATTGTCAGACAGTGCTGTCTATAGTTACTCCATATGTTCCTACCAAAAAAAAAAAAAAAACAAACAAACAAAAAAGAAAACACAATTATGCCAAGATAGCAACTCTAGTTGTGATGATCGTGGCTAATTGGGTAACTGGGCATGATTCAGTTCTATTGCTTAGCCAGTCAAAACATAATTATGATGACATTTCCCACTAGCCCATGAGCATATTTATTTTTTTCCTCTCCAAAAAATTTCTAGTGTGTAATATAAATAATATTTCTCTATCAAGAGGAAGTATAGATTGCATTTTAATTTATTTAAATGACTGTAACATGCTAAGTGAATATGTACACAAACACATATATCTATATACATAAGTAAATGTATACATTATGTTGTAATAACAGCTGCGATGTATTAACCACAGGGTGATATTGCTTTGGTAGTAGCAGAAAATAGGGATTTTGTGTTAGCCTGGCCCAAATTTCAATTCAAATCCACTGCTGACTGTAAATTAAAGACTTCCTCAAATGCTCTCAAATTTAAAATCTTCATCTGTATGAAACCAGTAAATAAATTAAAATCATAAAACCAATATATAGTAGTAGTTATTGCAAAGGGTTGTCACATTCTTTAGAAAATGAGTGGCCTTGTGGTTAGGGTGTGCTCTGTCCTTTGAAGGACATTTGTTCCTATGCACGAACCAGTCACTTTCTCTTGCTATTTTTTCCATTTTCCCAGGGGGAGATCTCACCCTCACCCTGGTCCTGCCTTGAACATACACTAGATTAGGTGTGAAGTAAGAATTGCTGGGTCCTTCTTTTCAGGAAACCTTCACACTATCATTTCCAGTGCTGTGATTTATCTCTGTCTTTGTGAGTGTTTATTTATGTGTTTCCTTTTGGGTAGATTTTCAAATACAGTATTTAAAAAGAAGAACTCATCCTGGCTGCTGTACCTTCTTAATGTTGCTTGTTGGATGTAACTATCTGTGTCTGAAGGATTCATAAGTTGAGATCCTTCCTTCCTTCTTTCCCTCCACCCCTCCCTTTGCCCCCTACTTCCCTCCTCTTTTTCCTTCTCATTTTTAATTTATGCAGAATTTTCTTTTGGTTTATTGACTTAAGATTTTTAGTGATGGAGATAAACTCCCAAATATAAGAAGCCAGTTTCTTAAAGAACTATCACTTTCAGAAATACACAGAAAACTCAAATAGAAGATTGCTTTTAATTAGCAAACGTACTCACTTGAAACTTCTTTTTTCCTTCCTGGATAAGACTTACAATAATTCTGAAAATGACCTGGAAACCTTAGATTTGATGAATGAATAGTTCTGGACTATCATTTCTTTCCAACTTCTATTGATTTCTGTGGCTTATTTCCATTTTGATGCTTAAATGGAGGTCATATAATTAAAACTGGTATTAAGAGCTGGCAGGGTGTGTTACCGAGGAGACCAGAAAGTGTGATGATCAAAATGAGTCTACCATTAATAAAGAATAGCCTACACAGGATCTAGTTTGAGATAACGTGCTATATTTCCTCAATTTCTAGTGAGATGGCCAAGCTGGAATTGTCTAGAAATAGAAGAGCTTTTTTTTCTTTTTTAAAAAAAAAAAAAAAAAAAAAAAAACATAGGCAAGTGGGAGTCTTGCATCTTACGAGCAAGGATGACCAAGAAATAGTTTCTGACCTTTGACCTTACACAATTCATTCCTTGTTTCCTTTTCTTACATTTTCCCAACCAATCAAGAGAAATATATTTGCTTTAACACATATTGCTGATCAACATATAGGATTAAATGTGTCATCAGCTGCATAAGGCGTTTTGGTTGATTTTGTAATTTGGCGATTGTAAACAGTTGTGTCACATACATAGGCATAGATAGACCTTTCTGTGTGAAATAGTTCATGTTATTTGGCCAGACACCTAAAAGCAGTACTGCTAGATCAAATAGGGTTTAATTTTCATTTTTTTGGCGATATCTCCATAACATTTCCATAGGAAATAGACTAGCTTGTGTTCCCACCTACAGTGGACGAGAGTTCCTTTTTCACAGCTACCTTGCCAACATTTTTTAATTCCATTCTTTTTCATATGAGCCATTCTCGCAGGAGTAGGGTGGTATCTCAGTCTGGGTTTAATTTTCATTTTTCTTTTAAGTGATGTTGAACATTTTTTCATATATCTATCGGGCATTTGAATGTCTTCTTTAGAGAAGTGTTTATTAAAGCCCTTTGCCTATGTTTTATAATCACTTGCTTTTTTGATGTTGGGTTGTAAAAGTAGTTTGTAAATTTTAGTGATGTTCATAAATATTATTTTGCACAGAGGAAGCCAGACACAAAATATGCACTTTTATGATATCATATGTGTGAAGCCTAAGAACAAATAGAATTATTTTAAGGTAATAAGATCATCTAAATGAGTGATGAATTAAATCCTTAATGAGTGGTAATGGACAGGAAGAACTTTCTGTAATGATAAAATATCCTATAGCTTGTTTTTAATGATGGTTACATGATGTATGCAATTGTCAAAACCATCAAAATGTGGATTTAAATTTGTGCACTTTATTTTCTGCACCTTGTACATCAGTGTATTTTAAAAAATAGGTTTCAAAGGATATTAAAGTGAATGATGGGATTTTACTAATGGTAAGACCAGTGGTAACAATCATTTCACGAATACTGTGAATGGGACTTTTCACAATGTTCTGTCTGCAAACTGTGACTGTATTCAGTGGCCTGTAGCAACATGAAATGGAGTAGCAATCATTTTGAAGATGCAATTTACAAGTAACCATTTAACAACAGCCAATATTTTTTGGATGTTTACTTTGTTTAAACACTTAACAGGTGTTGTTTCAGTTAATGAATCCTTTAGAGAGAAGGATTATTTTAACACATATTTATTATACATTTACTCCAAACTGGAAATCTAGGGTTGACCCTGAATTTCAGATGCTGTAGAATGGTCCTGAAAAACAGTCTCAAATTTCATCTCTTCTTATGTGTATTAGTTTCCTAGAGTTGCTGAGCACAAATTTTCTTGCAAAAAAATAATCATTTATTATCTTACAGTTCCAGAGTGCCAAAGTCCAAAATGGTTTCCATTAGGATGAAATTTAGGTGTTAGCTGAGCTGTATTCTTCCTGGAAGCCTTATTGCTTCTGGTTTCTAGAGGAAGCCTGTTCTCTTGGCTTCTAACTCCTTAGTATAAAACCCAGCATCTGTTAGCATCTTCAGTGACTCTGAGCCTCTCCTTCTCTTTCACTTATCAGGACTCCTGTGCTTTCACTGGCCCCCCAGGGTAATCCAGGCTTATCATGCCAGTTCTAGGTCCTTCATTGAACCACAGCTGCAAAACCCCATTCAGCATGTCAGGTAACATAACCATAGGTTACGTGTGCAGACATGGGAGAGTTGGGGCATGTCCTGTCTATCACATTATGTGAAAATTCATTTACAGTTATACATGTCATAAAACAACTATCTATACTGGAAATGTTATCCATAGAATTACATACTTAATAGTCAAGGAATGTAAAAAAGTAAATTACTTTTTAGACTTTACTGAAATATCTCAGAAAGAAAGAAAATTCTGAAACAATCTTAAGTGATGAAGAAATTACTCCACAGGATGTCTAAGATAGTGGACACATATTTTTAAGAATTTGTTCTCTTTGCTCCCCACCCCACTCCTTTTCCTCTTTGGCTCACTTTCTCTTCTTTCAATCATTTCTGCCTTTCACATACACATGCATGCACACAACTGAATTTTCTATACTTATGTCTAACAGCAAATACACAATGATAAAGAGGTACAGTCCAGAAATATATTTTTGCTTCATTTTAAATAGAAAGCACCATACAAGGAAGGAAATTCTCTGATTGAGGGGTGTGAAATATCCTTCCCAGGGGAAATAATCTCATGGTTTAAGCTAAATTTATGGCAGGAATTAGATGGTTTAGCTCACTCTCTGGGTGCCTTTGAGGTATAGTGCAATGTGCTGGCCTTGACCGGTGAGTCAGAAGCCAGGAATTCACATGGAACTTGTTTCTTAGATGGGGGGAAAAGTCTCTCTTTAATGGGTGTTTTGGAAGGGTTCCCTGAGCTGTAACCAGGGTAGATGTTGGAGTCGAGATCATTAGCCACAAAGAGAAACACAGCCTATGGTAGTTAGTGTTTTCTCCATGTGTAGGTCACAGATGGGATGAGTTGTTTACAATAGCTGCAGTTCAGTGAGAGCAAAGTTAAATAGTGATGAGTCAACAATGCAAGCCTCTGCCTCTAAAAAAGCAAGTGCAAATAAAATAACATCCACTTCAAATTGGAAAATTACTCAGAAATATATAGTTACCCAATTCAAAGAAATTGCCTGTGAATGATTTAGAATGATTAACAGACAGAATGATAGGATGAGATTTCCAAATCTACTCCTTAACAGCTGGATAGCTTTGCTTAATAAATTATTTAATCTCACTGTTTCAGTAGCTTTACTTTTAATGGGATAAAATGTTTGCCTGGTCTACATTTCAGTGTTTTCATAAAAATTAGAATAGCTGGAGAGACTACTGGGGCAATCTCAAGTAATGAAATTCTATGCCAGCTTTATTAATATGCATGTTTGTAAAGCATTTATTATTAGGCATGACTCTAGAGTTTATTGATTATTACCATATCTTAATGAAATAGATGGTAGCTGATGAAACTACAAGTTTTTATCAACTTTAGAATAAGCCAATGAGTTAGGACAGATGTATCTATCTGTGAAAGCACTCTACCACTCAAGATAAAGATGGCTTCCATTACCCTGAAATGCCCCCTCATGCCTCTTAGCAGTAACACTATAGGTTTGTTTTAAAATTTTAGAATTCATATAAATGAAACCCTAAACTCTGCGACCTGTGTCCAACCTTTTTCATTCACTGTAACACTCCTCACTCTTCTCATTCAGCATTATGTTGTGTGTTTTATTATGTTCCTTTTTATAGCTGAAAAGTATTTCATCACACCAAATACTATGTTTTGCTTACCCATTCCCCTATTGAACAATATTTTTGTTTTTACTTCTAAGCTACCATAAATACATTTGCTATGGATAATTTTTAATATAAACCTATGTGTACAAGTAGCTTTTCATTTCTGTTGAATAAGTACCTTGGAATGAGATCAGTAGGTCATAAGCAAATCTATATTTGCATATTTGAGAAATAGCTAAACTGTTTTGCAAAGTGATTGTATCATCTTACTTTCCTACCAGCAGTGTAGGCTTCCAGATAATTGACAGCATTCTTTCCCTCTTTTTCATTATAGCCAATTATGTATATGTACATAGTATCTCACTGAAGTTCTATTTTACTTTTCCAACTGCTGATTTTAAATATTTTATCTATGATTATTTATGTTCACATATACCTGGGTTATAATTAGGATTTTTGTTTTGACACTAAATAATGGTTAATACCACATGAAGTGACCAAATTGAGATAAGGAGAACAAAAATTATAGTGAACATCAGTTATTGTAGCTGGAATGTGAAGAGGACTCTCTTAGAGGGAGAAAACTGGAAGAGAGGACCCCAGTTTATGTGTAAAATGCTACCCCAAATATGGTTAATATCTGCGCTCTACATGTGCAGAACATTTTATAAGAAGCTCTCCTAGAAGTAAAAGAAATTGAGATTCCATTACTCAGGATTTCATGATGGATGTGTGAGGGGGTGGGAGGGCCCTGCGTGGTTGGCACCTCGCCTGGGTGCTGGCAGTGTTGACCACCGCAAGCCAGAGTCTTGGGGAGAGGGCTGCTTCAATAGGTTAAAGCCAGAGGATTCCTGGTCTAAAGCAGTTGTTCTCAAACCAGGATACATATTATAACCATCTGGAGGACTTAAAATAAATTCTGACATAAATTTCCGATATACAGAACGTCTAGTGTGTGACGTGCTTAGCATTAGAAGTTTCTCAGGTCCTTTAATGTCCCGTGAGGGATGAGCAGATAGATCCTGTGTATAGCTCACAAAAACAAATTTTAGTTGTTTTATCAAAAGTATCTAGAAAAATCTTAGGTTTCACTTTATGATTTTCTGGAGAGTAGTGACAAGTTTATCACATTTATTAATTTCCAAATTAAATAACATCTTTAATTGACATTTCAAACTCTCTTTAGATTTATTGTTCATTGAGAGAAACAGCCATCGAAGCATAACCATTTGACCCCATTTCAGAGTTGGGGTCTATTTGGGAGTGGGGCTCCTCTTAAACCATCATGGGGTGCTGGGGCCATACCCTGAGTTGGGGGCATCATCTGGTAATGCTCAGTGATACAGGCTCAGCGCAAGGTATAGCCCGGGCTTCTGAGCTCCTTCTCAATCAGTGCTTCGTTTGCCTTGTTGTTATATGCAGGATGCAAATAGAGCATCACTTGCATCTCTTGAAATATATTAGTAGCCCAAATAGTGTATTCACACATTCTATATCCAAGCAAAAAGATAATTTTTTAAAATTTCAGGACTTTGGATTGCATCTACTTCTTCTGTGGTTTGAATAATTTGCAAGTGACTGCGCAGAGTAGCTTCAAGACGGTCTGTGAGGTGGTATTAAACTGGAGCACTGTTCTTTTCAACCCATTGGTGTAACTTCTCAAGGGAAAAGAAAATACTGCAGTAAAAATGACTGTTATATTTCTGTTTCTTAATCTGGTACTTGCCTTCAGCACTGTTGCTAGATTCTCTAGATTCTAATTAGGTCTGTGTGCAGGGTTCTGATCCTCAGAGACACATTGTTTTATTTTCCTCTGGCCTGTTAAGTATCACCAAGCAGACATGGAGGATGATTTTGTCCTCCTTCTCTCAGACCTACTTTTGTTTCACATCTTTAGAGAATAATATGTTTACTTTTGTCATTTATAATCTACTGGTACTGCTGGTAGTTATCCACCTGGAAATGTTTGTATTATTGAGATAGGTGTGGCTCACTCCAGTTTCCTGTTAATAATTATTCTTTTAAAAAGAGGAAAACAGGCCCTCCCTGGTGGCGCAGTGGGTTGAGGCACAGCACTGAGAATCTGAAGCCGCTTCCGCATGAGTTCGATTCCTGCCTGCCCCGGAGGAGACCACATGGCGTGGCAGACCCCTCCTGACCCTCCCGCTGCTCCCCTCAGCAGTGTACTTCGTTGATCTGCCTGTTCTGTTCCCCACTCTGTCTCTGGTGAAGCCTCTCACCGCCCCTGAGCCTCTGGCCTGTACCCCAGTTCTGTATGCACAAATAAATAAATCTTTAAAAAAAAAAAGAGGAAAACAATTTATCCTGTGATTTGCAAATATGGGGTCATATACAGAAAAAAATATATATATTTAAAAAGTATTTTGTGCCTCTGTTTGACAAGATGAAATTATTCATTGAGACAGAGTCTCACACAACCATCAATTGTATTCTCAGAAGCTGTAATATATGAACATAGCAATGCTGACTGTATTTCCAGTTCAAACCACTTACTTGGTTTTCAATAGTGGCTAAGGAACTATTTATATAATTTCATACAATTGCATTAAATGTAACACTATCCAAAGTAGTGACAGTAATAGGATCAAATCAGCTTTCATACTCTGTCATCACAAAGAAAACCTATCTATTTGTAACAAATTTTTAGTTATTTTTTTATAAACTGTTAAATAACATTGTGTAGTATGAAAAAGCTAGATTTGTAGCACTTACTTCTTTTACCACCACCACCAATTCCAAAGTGGAATAAAGGAAGTTGTTATACCCAAACTATTTTATGATGATTTACATCATAAAAGATAGGGCATGCTGAGACGAGGCTTTCACTAATAATATTTACCAATACTCATTTTTAGAAATTACACCTGTTCCTTGATGAATAATCGCCTTATTAGGTCTCTGAGACTGTCACTTGCTATGTTTGCTTTAGCTGACACTTCTCTGTATAAGCTCCATTTGTATCAAGCAGCATAGAAATGATAGTTGTAATTAAAGTTTATTTTGCATAGAACCTAAAGTAGTGGGCCAGAGAGGCTTTGGGGTAACCTATCTCTGCCGCCTATAGAACTTCTAGCCCAAAACATTTGTCACAGTCAATACGTACTATTATTTTCCAAAGACAAGGCCAAAGAAAAAAAACATTACTAGATATATTTTCTGTTTTGTTTCTTTATGCTTACCATTCTGGGTTACTTGAGGATCCTACTGCAAATTATTATCCTGCAAATTATTTTTATAACTTCCACTTTCAAAATATGTGGTTCCTGTGCTGTCAGATTTTCAAAACCCTGGATGATAGTTTCTACAGTCTCTAGAGTAACTATTCCTGAAACAAAATTCATTCTAGAGTCAATGCTTTGTTAGAAAACTTTGGAAATAAAATTGACCTACCACCCTCAACTGCTCGTACTTTTTTCATTGCACAAAAATGTCCCCAAAACATTTAAAAACTGAAAAATACAGAATATTGCCTCTTCAAGATCTAGTAAACTGCATAGAGCTTATGTAGCAGTCATGATAAAATTATAATGACGCATTAGGAATCTGTATAATTTTTAAACACTAACTTATTAATTCAAGTTATTTTTTTGCCAAAAAACATCCCTATCAGTTGACTGAATGGTGTTTCTCTTTGAAGACCAACTCTTGTGAGTCATAGATACTACATTCCCTCCATCTAGAATGTTAAATACATTGCTTTTCTATATTAGAATGAAATGCTTCCAGTTTATCCATTTGTTTCTATAATTTGAGCTACAGCAAGGAACATTTCTACTAAGAGAACTGCCAGTTTGCTCCCACATACTTCAAAAATGACACAACTAGCATTAACAGAAAGTTCCAGTGGAAAGAAGTTGCATAGACTGTTGCATAGTTCTGTATGTAGCTTCCAGGGTGAGAAATACTTTTGGTACTTGATTCTTTCTTACACTTAGAACTAAAACAATACATCTGGCACAGAAAATAATTAAAATTTTAGGACAAAAAAGTCAGGCAGAGGCATTTATTCATATAGCACTAATCTTGCTGACTCATTTCATGTAGCACCTAACCCAACAAAAATTTCAAATCTCTGCCAATTTATTAATGTTAGCAATAATATAATAATTCAACCTTTTTTTCATTATCTCTCAAATTATTTGCATTATGCTCTCTCCCAAGAAGATGCTATTGCATTATGGAAGTAATGAAAATAGCAGTATATCGGTTATTATTGGAAATAATGATGTTCCCATTTAGTTATATAAATTTTTAGTTTAATTAGCTAGGAGATAAATGATAAAGTATTATCAGAAAAATGATACTGATGAGACTATTGCAATATAGCAAATCCTCTCTGCACATTCTGCCTTGCACACACTGCACCACCTGCTTTTATATCACTTCTTCCATTTTTTCCTGAAGAATAAGGGGACTGTGAAGCCAAAGAGTTGAGAATATTTTTGTTACTTTACCACCTGATAATAATGATAATTTAGAATAGTACCTACCTCCGTACTGGTACAACGGATAGATAAGGATGCAGCATTGCAAGCTAGCTGCAGACACTTCAGTGTGAGTTCGATCCCCAGTCCCAGAGGTGACTCACATGGCGTGGCAGACCTCTCCTGACTTGCCTGCTGTTCCCATCAACAGTGTACTTCATTGATATGCCTGTTCTGTTCCCCACACTTTCTTGGTGGGCCCTCTCACTGCCCCTGCACCTCTGGCTTGTACCCCAGTTCTGTATGCATAAATAAATCTTAAAAAAAATAGTACTTACTGAGAATCTATAAGGTCCCAATCACCCTGCTAGACTCTTTAAATATGCTCCCCACTGGCCAGTGCATTAAATAGTGCCTGCCATTAAGTAGACACTCAACAAACATAAGTAGAGTAAGCATACTCCTGTGAAGGAGACATTCAAATCCCTACCTTATGGAGGAGGAGGATAAAGCTAAGAAAAGCAAATGTCTTGCTCTCAGTTTTATACTCTCATCAAGAAGCAGAGGCAAGATTTAATGATAGATCTGTCTGAATGACAATCAAAGTCCTTCTTAGATCCTGCAAGCACACAGCTTCACCTCAACTCTCTGAGACTAATTATTAGGAAAATAACAAATAATTTCTAAGGGCCTTTCCAAATTAAATGTAGTTGTATTTAGAAAACCAACCTATGAGTAGGGAAGCTGCTATCTATTTCTTTGCATCTTCTATTCCTGATAACAATGCCTTGTAGTTTTCATTGCAGGGATCTTTCATCTCTTTGTTTACTCATAAATATTTAATTCTTTTGATGTGATTGTAGACGGGATTTTAAAAAATTTATTCATTTTTGTGTGGTATATATACATCCAATGAAATGCTACTCTCTTATAAAAATAAACTCTTGCCATTTACAATGACATGGATAAAATGGCAGAAGGGATGATGTTATGCTAAGTGCAAAAAGTTGAAAGGACAAATTTCACTTATACTGAAATACAAAGAAAGAAAACAAAAGCTCAGATAAAACCAGATCAATAAAATGTCCTAAGAATCTGACTGTAGAATTGAGTCTACTGGAGGCATGGGGTGAGGGGGAGGGGGAGAGAAGGTAAAATGGGGGAGACACAATGGAATGAGGTCAGGGCTATGGGTGTCTCAATGGTGGGAGTGGTCTGGTGACGTAGGCCAAAAGATGTTGAGCTTATACCTCTATGTCATACATAGTGTTGCAAACTGATGTTCCCCCAATTTAAAAAAAAAAGAAGAAAAATCCATGGCAAATTTTGAAAAATTAATATCAGACACAGAGTTGAGAAGAGGATGTGAACACTGTGAATTGATCTGCTTTTTCCACCTTGAAAAAATTGGCAGTTTTGCTGTATTTGAGGCTGAATGTAAAAATTGAACCATGGGACTTTCCATCTATAGCTAAGTAGTCCTTACCTGTAGTTCTGGTATCCAAACAACTCTAAAAACTGACTTCTTAATCTTATTTGGCTGCAAAATCTGGCCTAATTTGAACTTATTTGGCTGCAAATGCTAACCTGAATGGATGGGAGGCCATTTCAAGACTTTATATATCCCATGTGTGAATATCTGTTTGCGTCACTGCCAAAATATAAATGTATCTGACTCTAGGTGCTGCATCACCCCTTGGGGTGGGGGTGAAACCACCAGAATTTGAGCTATGTATACCTTTCTATAAGTCTATAAAGACCTGAATTATAAAGCACGTCTGGCAAAAGGGTTTTGGAAAAAAGGACTGAGTGTGCTCATGCTTCTGTGATGAAATCTTTAGGTTGTTGGCAGAAGAGAAAGCTAAAAACAAAATTTAAAATTTAGTGCTGATGTCAAAATATCAAGGCATCCACTGTAAAAGTGGTTTTATTTGTAAAAGAGAAGTAACAACAGAAATCATAAAAATGATCGAGACAAAAATGCTACTAATCAGGACATTAGGACCTTTATAATCTGATGTGTTAGAAGAAGAAAATTTGAGGGAGAGTCACGAGGAAGATGAGCTCATTCTAGCAATTTCTAAAACCTTAAAAGCTAAAGTAACTCCAGATCATTCAATATACACACCAGCTATTCTGTTTCTAACATTTACCTGTATTTCCCCAACCCCTGTCCTACTTTTAGAACAATCAGAGCATTTTGGGTAGCATAATTAAGGAGATAAGAGGGAAAAAAAACACAGACTTCTACCTGAATTCTATTTTCTAGTTTTAATAGCTCCCTCACACCTCCTCACCCTCTGCCACTGAAAGCATCCTATTGAGTATTTGCATAAAATGAAAAGAAAGGAGGAGGCCTCAGAGAGTCCCATTTCACAGATGGTGAAACTTGGGGTCTTGGAGACTGACTGTCATGGTCACATAACTGGCTTGTGGCAGCTGAGGGGTAATAGGCTCTTCAATCTATTTGCTTAGCTAAGTGTAAATGTTCCATTCTGTGTCAATGACTCTACAACTGAACTTTTGTATCCTTTGATTAGGGTTAGCCTAGGATATTTCTCTTTTTAAATAGGAGTTATATAAAAACCAGTATTCCACAAATATCATGGCCACTAATGACAAATAACAGAAAAATTATATAAAATGATAATGCCCCATGACTCATAAGATTTGCTGATTGTTTCCCAAAATGTTTTTCCTAGTCTATTCAAGACACAGCACAAAGTTCCTAAAATGGCACTGTTAAGATTTCTCGGCACATCTCTTCTTTGAGAAACTGGAGACAGGCCAAGCATTCATTTTGACACTGCTGGAACTAATGCTGTACTTCTCAAAGTGGGTCACAGCTTGCTCCTGAGATGTCTTAAAGACTCTGTGGGCTTTGACTAGTGTGAGTAGAACTGGTTCTTATACACCAGCTGACTTCAGTGATCCTTTGCCAGATTCACATGGGGATTCACACAGCAGACTCCTAGATCATGATGTATCTATGCTTCAGGATCTCTAATATTTAATTCCTTTAATCTTCCTCTATAAATTGTGATCTCCTTCCTCATTCATTTTTTACAAAGCAGAGGTGCAGCAATTTCTTCATCTTTTTAGGTTAGGCAATACTCTGACAGAATTGTGTTCTTTCCCAATTCAAGTCCTCCAATGGGAATGCTATTGGAGATGGAACCTTTTGGAAGTAATTAGGTCTTGATAGGCTTATGAGGGTGGGGATTTCATAATGGCAGCTGTGCTCATATAAAAAGAGTAACCAAAGGTCTTGCTGACTCTGTTTCTCTGTGCTGTGTCAGGAGAAAAGGAGGTCATGTATAAGCAGGAGAGTGGGCCCTCAGAATCAGATGGCCCAATCTTGGGTTTTCAGCCTGTACATCTGTGAGAAAACAAGTTGTATCCTGTCAGCCATCCAGTGTATGACAGGTACATTGATATGGCGGCTTGAGTTGACTGGGACAAGGTAGTTGGAGCACTGCACTGCTAGCTCACTGGGATTCATTCTTCTCTACTCTTGGAAATTGGAAATGTGTTGACTGATTATTTCTTAAGTATGTGACTCAAGTTTAATAGATTGTATTGATGAGTTGATGATGAACAGTTTATTAACTTACTAACTCATATGTGTAGGAATTTTAACCAAGAATCCATAGTCTTCTATTTAGTGTCAATTGTAAAGATTAACTTACCACTTTTCTATATGTCATAGGTCCTTGCAAGTTATGTGGCTTTTATAGGGTAATATTCAATCCATTTGAGAGCTACCTTTTTTCTTTTCCTGTTATTTTCTTCCTCATTTATTTCTAAAATAACATCGAGTTTGGGTAATTCATGATATTCTTGTTGCCACTGAGAGGGGAACCCTTCAACCTGCTTTGGAGGAAATCAATGCTGAGTGACTTGAATATATTACCACTAATGTCTACAGAAAGTTAGCTCTCAGGATTATCAAGGTCAGATGGTGACTCCCTACTGACTGGACACTGTTCAATTTTCTCTGAGACCTCGTCTTATCCTTCTTTGGTCCATGTACAACCCTTACATAATAGTCTCACTTCAGACATCTGGTTCTGAATTCCAGAGAAGTCTTCTGAGAGCACATCCTTCTTGTTGTGACAGGTTACAGACTAGATTACTCATCACAGCAACCCAGTGTTAATCTATGGTTATCATCATTTGTATTTGATAGATTAAGATTCAGAGGCAGAGATAGGTAAAGTCGCATGCCCAAATTTACATTGTTGGTGGGAAGTGCAAAAGAACTGGGACCCAGACTGTGGGTCTAAGCATGTTGCATGTATGACATTTTCCTAAGAAGTACAAGGAAGCCCTACTTGGTTGTTTTGATCCTAAGAACATTGGCATTTACAGGTAAATCCTGTAATTTACTCTGTTCCATTTCTATATTGTTTATTAAATAAACTTAGAGCCATAATTGTGACTCACTTTTACTAAATTAATCTACTTTCTGGAATTATTATTCCGTGCAATTTTCATATTTCTTTCCTGCTTTCATCTCCTACTGCCTCTTTTCCAAAATTCTCTTGTTTTAATATACTTTATCTTGTGTTGTGTTCATTTTCATGTGCATCTTTATGTGGAACTATTGTTTAACTCTTTACACTCACTTTATAACCTGTATTTTGGAATTAAGCAGAACACAAATACATTAAAAAATAATTAAACCAAACAATCTCAAGTCACTATATTAGAAAGCTAGATTAATATAGGTTAATTTATTCCTGAATATGAGACTAACTGTAAATAATTTAGTCACAAATATTGAAAAAAAATCACAAAGTGCCATAAGAGTAGAAATTACAAATAGGGCTTATTGCAAGAGGAACAGGGCAGTCTGGAACCTACGATGGGTTTCCCTCCAGCATGCTGCGAAGGATATTTCCTATTTCACCAGAGTATGCATTAGACATCACTTTTGTGGACATCTTCCTTTTTCAACTACAAATATTTTTATATCAGAAATCCTTTGGTCATTCAAGTATAAAGGTCACTGAAATTGTTCAACGTGTTTTAGAAGGAGAACTTTATGAAAGAACATTGTATTTTTTTGTTATTTGAAAACTCTCATGGGTATTGTCTGAATTTCTGTTGATAATAATTTTGAATCACTGGCAAATATCACTATGAATATATAATAGCAGATCAAATTATTACTCAAGTGTGCTATGGCAGCATAATATAAAAAGCCCCCAGCTTTAATTATAAAGAAACAATAAAAATGGGGCCCCTCCCCGGTGACACAGTGGGTTAAAGCACAGCACTAAGAAGCTAAAGCCACTTCTGCATGAGTTTGATCCTCACCCTGGAGGTGACCCACAGACCTCTCCTGACCCGCCCGCTGCTCCCTCAGCAGTGTACTTCATCACTCGGCTGATTCTGCTCCCCACTCTGTCTCTGGTGAATCCTGTCACCGCCTCTGCACCTCTGCCCTATACCCCAGTCCTGTATGCATAAATAAATAAATCTTAAAAAAAACAATAAATGTATAAATTGTATGTGACCTATACATATTTTGTTTAAGAAGGAACTAATTTTCCAATATTTTACTTACCAAAATACTATTAAAATGGATTTTTATAAGCGATACAATTCTATTTTGTTTATTCTTGCTAAGACTTTGTTTAAAAATAAGATAAATATGGAACTCTGCATAGTGAAATAGCCTCTCTTGATTCCCATAAGAAATTTATTTTCAGTTTGAGAATTGATGTATCTTTTAGAACTACTTAGGAATTTCAGTAGTGTCCTATTGAGCTGAACTATTTCATTGGTGTTGATTTTTTAAATTCTTAGACCAAAAAGGACATTTAAGACTTACAATCCCATGTTACTTTATAGAAATAGATTTTTTTTGCTCAAATTCTATTAAACTTTTTTATGAAAGGTGATTTACGTTTATCTTTGAAAAGAAGCACTTTTCAGTTTGAGTAACACTATGTTAGCTAAACTAAATCAACAAAGTCAAGCAGCATTTTATATCTGCTGGTACTTCAATTTTCATTAGGGAAAGAATGTATATGCTTCAGTATTCACACACCACCGTCGTGTTAAATCATTGCTGTGCTGTGGAGAGAGGAACAGAAGCAGCTGTCTGTGCCTCCACATTTAGCAAAGAATTCAATAACTCCCGAGTAGGCAGGATTAGACACTCACTGTCAAACATAGTTGCCCAATTCGGTGCTGAGATTTAAAAAAATAATAAAATAAAATTCCACTTTTAAACTAAATGGCTGAAATATGCAAACATTTCATTCTCAAGTCAATGAGAATGTAGGAGATCATCTGGTTTTATTAAGCACTGAAGCTCTGCTGGCTCACATAAACTCATTACTCAAGGTATGATTTTTCTTAATAGCTAAATCAGAATGTATTAAGCAAAACAGGTTATCAGCCTATCACTTACTTTTTAATCAGTGAGAAAATTTGCTACCCTTTTCACCTTTACTAATTGGCTACTGCGCCTTCTCTTTTAAATGATGCCAAGAGATGACAGTTGCTTTGTAGAAAAACCAATCATGCAGTTAAACCTTTAGGCGAGCTAGCCCAGGAGAATGCTTAGATATATAACATTTGAAATACCCTGACAGCCATAACTCCAGGGCACATTTACGAACTATTTTTAACTTAGATACAATCAGAAATTTAGGCTTCTCACCAAAAGTTTAAATTTTAGAAAATTTTCCCTACCAGTAGAACATGAGTCAGAAAACAGGCAGTGGAGAGGACATCCAAGGACAGAAAGAACCATATAAACAAAGAGGCAGCTTGCACTGGACTAAGCCAATAGGCTAATTCAAATAGCATCGCTCAGTACAAATATCAGTTACAAATGTCATGGCCCGTATACAGGGTAAGTTTTTCCTTAGCAGTTGTTGCTCACTTTTAAAGGAACATAAAATGATATGTAAGTGTACTATGTAATACCTATATTGAAAATTCCAGTAGAACTATATAAGTTACATCTTGAAATTACAGTAAGAACTGTGTAACAACAAGTTGCATCTTGTTGTTGACCATAGAATGCTGATTTTAATGCACTATGTACTTTTTAGAATCTTTGGCGGAAGCTTAGCTTAAGTTATAGTAAGGGAAACATAAATGGATTTGCAATTTTCATTCTTCTAGCACAGTTTTTGGTAGTCACTGCCCTTCTTGTATACAGAATTAGGTTGAATTTTCCCAAACACCAAAAGTGAATTTAGGAGGAACACGGTGCAGTGAGCAGTGTAGAAACTTGATTGACGAGGTAATCTCTGTAGCAGGTTTTCAGAGCAGAGAGAACTAGCCTTCCTCGGTTGCCTTCTCTGGAGCATCTAGAGGGGAGAAGGTTGTGAATATTCTCTGGGACACCAAGATAAGAAACAAATCAATGCAAAAGATTTTTGCTTTTTTGACTCATCTAGGGACAAATGACTTAGACATAGATAATCGTATAATAAGTGTATGACAGTAAAAGGAAAATGTTGGGGAGTTCAGCAAAATATAGCATCAGCTATTATTAATCTGATGAACTTTTCACTTATCATCTTTGAAAGAACTCTTACACAAGGTGAAGCATGGGGAAAATCCTGTGGAAGATATTTTTAGGATTTTAAAGTGTATAAAGATGGGCAGTATTAACAACTGAAGTTCTATCGAGTTTTTTATGTTTAAGAGTTTTTGTTGTAATATATTGCAGTTAGGTTGGCACATGTACAGTTCCTTTTTTAAATAGTTAAAATCTTTGCTTTAATTTTTAAATTATATTTGAAATGTGCTTTACTACTTCTGAGAAACTAAAGAAATCACTTTTGTAAGGTACCTGTAGTCCTTCTAATTTGGATTCTTTTCACCCCTAAGTCTTATTGTATTTATTTTTTTTATAAGGCTAACATTTTATGAATTAAAAATATATATTCCATGCATACTGTGTAAAGACGCTCTCTCAAAAATTCCTAGAATTTTAGTAAAGCTGGAGTCATTGGGACTTTACATGCCATTCTCCCAAAATACTCTGCAAAACCAAGCTGGGCACATTTGTGCCCAGTTACTACAGTGGCAGTAACTCTTTTTTTCTTTTCTTTTCTTTTTTTTTCACAAAAATAGGAAATTATGAGTTGAGAAATTCCCAATGGCTGTGCAGGTCTGAGGTGTGTTGGAAACTGACCATCCAGACTTCACAATCTTCGATGAAAATAAGACATTCTAGACACAGTTAACAGTAGAGACATGGATTATCATGCCAGTGTCCAAAGAGATTCTACGATCCACACCTTCTAAGATTTGGGATCCTTCTCTTGCCTAATTCATAGAATATAGGAGACTGATGAAAGGACAGGCCTGAGATTAGATGATGGCTTACATCCTACTTGCTTCCTCTCTTGCTCTCTTGGTCACATACTCTGAAATCAGGTGCCATATTGTGAGATGGATTGTGGGTAGAATCATGCGCCAAGGGACAGAGGGAAATCTCCAGCCAACAGTTTATGAGTGATTGGCTTGTTTGAACAAGCACAGAGTGAGCTGGGAAGAGGATCATCCCCGGTTATGTGTAGGAGAGACGGTTACCGTGGCTGGCACCTTAATTGCAGACGTAGGAGAGCTGGTGAGTCAGAGGAGCCAGTGTCTGGTTCTTGTCCAGCAGATGGTAGGATAGTAAATGTGTGTTTTTAGCTAATCTAGACTCTTCTAAATAATCATGAGTAAACAAAGATACACAAAGGTATTCTGATCTGAACACAAAGAAAACATAAAATTTCAAAGTTTTTGAGAAACTGCTAAAACAGTACTTAGAGGGAAATTTTAGACTTTAAATTATTCTATTAAAAAAGAATAGTCTAAGGCAATATGAACAATGGTAGATAAGGGACAATTAAATTCAAAATAAAGAGAAGGAAATAAAACAAGTACAGAGACAGTAAGAAAGAGAACACAGATTATAATAGAGAAAATCAACAAAACCTAAAAGATTTTCCAAAATGCAAAATTAATATATTTCTCACTAAACTATTCTAAAGCAACAGAGTGATGTCCCAAATAATCAGTTCAGGAATGAAGGAGCAATACTCCAGACATTAAGGTAATATTATGAACAACTTTGCATGAATAAAATTGGCACATACAAAAAATTTTAAAGTTCATATAAGGGTACAGATTATCACAAGTGATAAGTCTCTGAATGGCTTACTGATCTAAGTAATTATTATGCTCTGTATTTGGTGGCATCATAGAAAAACAGTGAAAAGTAAAAATCTTTCTTGTCATTGATACCTGTGGCTAATTGGCAACATTAGCATCTATTAGAAAATGTGAAATCCAATGGGTAAGGGAGAACGTACACAGTGTCCCCAAGTAGGGAGACCCATATAGTGGGGTGAGAGTAGTGACACAGGAATTAGAGAAGAAATGTTCAAACTAACATTTTAATCTCCTTAATCTAAAATTTTCACTTAAGCTTTTATTTTTTTTCCTTTTTTAAAAAAAATTAAGGTAGAATAGACATAACATTATTTTAGTTTCAGGTGCACGGCATAATGATTCAATATTTGCATACAGTGGGAGGTGATTGCCACAATATCTCAGTTAACATTTGTCACTGCAAGGTTACAAAAATTTCTTTCTTGTGAGAATTTGTAATATTTCCTCTCTTAGCAACTTTCCAATATGCAACAGAGTATTAACTATTATTATTATTATATTTGTTTATATTTTATAGTACTGTTCATCTTTGTACAGTGCATGCTTTTTCCTCAGCTGTAGTCCTGGTAAATTTCCTATCACCAACTCACCGGTGCATTACCACCACAGTCCCTTGTGCTCTTTCCTCCTGTTTTGACCCCTTTCCCTTCCCCTCCCCTCCCCTGCAGAATATCTCTGATATATAGTTGCCTGTTAGTTTTATGTATTATTATTATTTTCCCTGATCCCTTATTTAGTTTCCCTGTATTCCTCCTAAAGGGAAACCATCTGAATTTTTTTTTCTTTTGGCTTATTTCACTGATCATCAGTTAAACTTTAATGATGAATATTGATTGAGAATTTTAACTTTTTTTGCCAAAAAGGAATATTTTCCAGTGGGTCACCACAGTGACCACCACTGGCAGGTGAATGTACTTTCTGCTGCTTACATTTTCTTGACCTGTCTGGCCTTGCAGGCGCATGACTTTCATTGTGAAGACAAAGACGGTGATTCCCTATAGCATTCTGAGGGGGGATAGAGAAATTTTCTAGCTTCAAAAAGAAAAAAAGGGAATTTTAAAAACATTTAGTTTATTTACTTTTAACCTCATTTTTCAGATGCAGAGGTTTTCCTTATTGAGCACTCACTCAAAACCCAGACACAGCTCTTTTCGCCTGTAACTATATTGACACAGTGGCAATTTGGGCAAAACATCCAGAATGATTTTTCAGGTTCACACAGGACATTTTCTGGGATTTCCAATCACTCAGTAGTAGCTCTGACTTCCCCAGAGGACACCTCCCCCTTCTCACCCCTAATGAACAGAAATGGATTCTATTGAGACCAATTTAACAAGAACACAAGAAGAATGAGCTTTTTTTTTCCTAGAAATTACATTTTTTTTTAAATGGAGCAAGTCCAAAAATTTTGTTTTAAAATAAACTATTTTAGAATTTCAAATAGCAAATTATTAATTTCTAACCTGTAAAATCTGTACAAAATTGCCTCTGCTACCTTTGTTTATTTGAACTGCAATCAATGTTTGTAAGTATTTCAGCATCCTGACTTTGAAGTTTCTAGAAAGAAGCCATTTACTAAAATCAGAAAGACACATTTCTGTGTTCAATAACTGTTTACTTAAATGCACATAGCAGTTTTCAGAAGTGGTTTTTCCTCATTGCTTGTATTTACATAATATTTCTTGCCAGGAAGATTATTTAAGAGTAATGAGAGTTTGATGTTTGTGGTATGCTCTTTAATCATGACTGTGGTTATGGCATCTAGAAAATCATGTGGTTATTCAGAAAAGTCTAATTTAGTATATGATTTTGTATAACTTTCTTTCAATAAGTTATTTCCAAAAAAATGGAAGAACACAGGTTTTGGAATAATGCTACTTTTAATTTGTAGTATGTAGATATTTCTAAATCATCATTTCTTTGAATCAATAGTAACATAATTGGGATATTATTTTCTTTGGGAAGTTAGCATTTCGTCATACAGAGGACATAACAGATTTTAGTCCTGGCTACTCACACTTTGCAAAATTGTAGGCAAGGGCATAGTTTCCTTTTCTATCATCCAAAGTGTAACAGAGTAGTAATATTTTTCAAAGACACAAAAGAGATTTTTCTTGCACTATTTTGATTCTCTGAAAATTAAAGTATCATTCAGGGTTTTAAATAGACCTCTATGATTTTGGATTTACCTATCCTTTCATACATAGAGAATTGGGCTAGTTATTTCCTTTTCAATATTTTATTTGAAAAGACACAAAAAGCCCTGCAATGTGTAACATTCATAATGTTGGGGCATAGTGGAAAAATCTCCTAGCCCTGTGGGCTTCTCTGAGATGCAACAAACTGACTTAAGGCAGATCAGTAGTAGAAAAAGACCAGCTTTAAAAATGTGAAGGTAAAAGGGACAATCCAAGGCCCAGACGTAAGGCAGAGGTGGAGATGGCTTCATCTGACAAAATTCACATCCAGATGCTTCTCTGTCAGAAGTTTTGCTTTACCTAAAAATTTTGTTTCTGTAGATGACTCTAAAACTAAGTAATCTATATTCTTGTTTCTCCCAAGACCCCCAGGGCCTTGATTGACCTTAGCACATACATCAAGGTAAAACCTGTTACAGTAGATCTACTCTGAACATCTTGGAAAAAATCTTTATGAACCTTTGGGGGAGTCTGAACCTACAATAATAAAGTTTTAAATTAGAATTATATGTTTCTACCTAAACAAGTCAGCAAGTTTTTTCCTCATCTGGAGTAATTTTTACAATTATTTTTTAAAATTTCCTTCCTCTGTAAGGGGCCTGGAGCTTCTCTTTGTCAGACAGTGTTAGAATTGTTGCCTAGGATTGCAGAGTCTGTCAGAAAGGAAGCTAGTTGAATATACTTTTAAAGATTATAAATAACAATTTTAATTGTTTACCTTCAGAGTCCACAGTTCCATTTCTAAAAATTCCTTTAATTTTTCTGTTGGCTTTTAGTTTTCTTTTAAATGGACAAGTATAATATTCTACAAAAAATATACTTTTCTTTTTTTTTTAAAAATATAATCTCGGTGTAATGAGTAAATAGTGATATAAGAAACTCTAAAAGATACCTCTGTACATTGTAGTAGTTTCTTTTGAAAACAGGACCAAGTCAGAACTCAACTTTATAACGAATAGATATAGTATAAATATAGTATTTACTTAAATTTTATGATGTGCTGAGTAAATATTTTCAGATTTCTCTTTACAAATAATGTAAAAAGCACTGTATTCATTTTTTTTTCAGTCACTATCAACATTTTTTAACTTATATATTATTATTAACTATGTTGGGAAATTGACCCTTGTCTTCAAATTGAAATTTTAACTAAATTTCTATTACTACATTTGAGATTCTTTTTTAATTTCCAGAATGGCCATTATAAAAAGGACTTTAATAAGCAGATAATGAAGGAAAGAATTATTGTCTCAAAATTCACCTTTTCATAGTATAGATTCCTGGTGGTTCTTATAAGATTTGGTTCTTCTCAATTCTAACACTAAAAGAGCTAAGCAATTCTCTATGAAGTAAAATATACAGCAGTGTGTGACTACAGTTACATATTATATATATATATATGATAGTTTTGGTTATTCAAATATCAGTTCCTTATCATGACTGAAATTTATTTGGCATTTTCCTTAACACCACCATTTACCCCCCCTCAAAAAAAAATAGAATTTCTCAGCCCTTAGTGCACATTAGAATCACGTGGGAAGGCTCTCCGCTGCTGAGAAGTAAATCAGAAAGAGAAAGACAAGTACCATATGGTGTCACTTTGTCACTTAGAAGTGGAAAATAGCAAAACTAAACAAAAGAACAGAAGAGCCAAACTTAACAGCAAAACTGGGAAATTACAGAACTGAGGAGTCTAGAGGAGGAGGGGAGGTAAGAGTTGAGAGAATAAGGTGTGGGGAAGCACGTGGACTAAGGTGATTGGCTGTGGGCATTGGGTGGGAATCCTAGATGCCCCAAGTGCAGACAACAATGTAAACCACCATTACCTTAACAAAATACTAATCCATTAATTTAAAAAATAGTTACTTATGACTTGCCTACAGTCTTCCTGGATTTGAGATGGGACATTTAAAAAAAAATTATTTATGCATACAGAACTGGGGTGCAAGCCAGAGGTGCAGGGGCAGTGATTCACCAGAGACAAAGTAGGGAGCAGAACAGGTGGATCTACTGAAACACACTGCTGAGGGGAGCAGGAGGCGGTCAGGAGAGGTCTACTGCACCATGTGGGTCACCTCCGGGGTGGGGATCAAACTCGCACTGAAGCATTTGTGCTATCTTGCAGTGCTGTGTCCTAACCCATTGCACCACCAGGGAGGACCCAAGATGGGATTTTTTTTTAAGGTAAGAATAAGATTTATTTTTTTATTTATTTTAGGAAGAAACAACGTGATTTTATTTTTACGGCAGTAAATTCACATGACATAACTAACATTTTAAGATGTACAGTGGCATTTAGTCCACCCACAATATTAATCGTTGCCACCATCCATTCTAAAGCAAGTCTGTATTCCCAAAAGGAGCTACTCTTCCCATTAATTAGTCACTTTCTGTATTCCCCTCCAGTCAATACTAGAAACCACTAAAACAGCTTTCTGATTTTATGGGTCTGCCTATTCTGAACATTTCACATACTTGGAATCCTGTATTTGGGGCCCTAGTGGACTCTGGTGAAAGATTTTTGGTACATTAATGACAGACATGGTGTGATAACTTACATTTGTGGAGGTGTGAACCTCTATGTAAATTATATACTGTATGTAAATCAAGTTTGCCTCAATAAACATAATTTTCAAATGTAAAGCAGATAAGCAGGGGAAAAAAAATAATGCAATTAAAAAGTCAGCTACTCAACTCTCCCTGGTGGCCAACAGGGTGGGACGCAGCTCTGCAAGCCATCTGCAGCCGCTTCAGTGCCAGCTTGATCCCAAGGGGCTGAGGTGACCCACATGGCGCGGCAGACCTCTCCTGTCTTGCCTGCTGCTCCCCTCAGCAGTGCACTTCGTCGATCTTCCTGTTCTGTTTCCCACTCTGTCTCTGGTGAATCTTCTAACCCCCCTGCACCTCTGGCTGGTACCCCAGTTCTATATGCATAAATAAATCAATCTTTAAAAAAATCAGCTATTCAATTGCATTTATTGGTTTCAAGCACTTATCAAACACATGTGTGTTAAGGCTGTGTATTACGCAGAATTATAGGGCATTTCCATCATATAAAATGTTAGGTGGATTTTTTTTTTAAATACTAAGTAAAAGGAGTAGCAGAGCAAGAGAAAAATTCACATAGAAATCTCAAGAATCCATTTTGTATTATACCTTATGCTAGAAGTATCTGATCAGTGGTAAGTCTTCATGCCATTTTAATTGGTGAAATTTATATTCCTCCCACTGGAATATCTATATTTACTACCTTTAACCTTGAAGTAATCATTGAGAGATGTCAACCTGTGCTTTACGAAGGAGGCTTATGCCTTTTAATTTAGCTCTATTATCTGGAACTTACTGTTGTTGAAAATTTCAATTTTCTTAAAAACATCTGTCAAAAGAGTCAGATTAGGGCCAGACATTTCGGTTTGGGAGGTGACAAACTGCTCTGGCTAAGCCTGCCCCATAAACAAAAGACCGCAGCAATCATTTAAAATCTATGTTGTGTTTGATGTTTCCACTTAGTCTGTGCAGGCACTTTATGCATGGCCACTCTCCCCGTGGAAGTGACACCCTCGTCCGCAGAGCAGCTCCCAGCCTGCCTAGGCTGGAGCCAGGAGAGTGGTAAATAGCCCCGCATGTCTGATAAAGAGTGAGCGATGACGGCTCAATTAGAAGACCAATAAGTCACTCCCCATACACATCAGTGGTTGCAAATGAGAAATGCATGGCTCTTGAACTTGCTTTTAAACAGATTGTAACCAAAGCAAAATCAATGGGTCCATGGTGAGGCAAAGGAATGCATTTTAAGCGATAGTTACATCTATCATTTATCATTTGTAAATAGAACATATGCTCACCCTTAGGTGGGTAGGTAGTTGATTATCTGCAATAGGATTTTGACCTACCTAACCTATTTTTTTTCATTCAACCACCTTGTTGGGAGACTGCTATGGGTATAAAAATGGGAATGCACAAGCAATTGATTATTTCCATCTCTAGTTTGTGGGATCCTATCATCCTACTGCAAAGGCGAAGAGATTAAAAACTAGATGAATTACTCCTTAGTCCTCTACAATAAAAGCACTTGGGTGACAGTGGGCGTAAGGATCATTTTCAAGGGAGGTGTGTGAGTGGGAGAACAATATAATTTCATCAAAGTTGAAGCAGTCTTTAGAGCTGCACCTGTCAACAGAATCTGTTTAAAAATGTGCTTACCCACAAGGTTTAAATGGTTTAGTTGGTACCAGGAGAGATATTACTAACAGTGGATAATGGGAAATAATATCTGAAAAGGATTTACTCTTCTACTTGCTATGCACTTTGTACATCATGCAGTCAGAGTGGGCATTTTATAATTCTCATGCCCTCCTAATTTAATTATGTTGCATATTTGCAGAGCTTACCACAGGATTTTATGATGTATTCAGAATGCTTGATAGAGAAAGAGACTTTGTTGGAGTTCATTGGAAGCAAAGAAAAAAATTGCATATAAATAAATTTCTCTACACCGAGGAAGGAAAAAGCAAATGGAGGCACAGACAGAATAGTGTAGAATATTAGCAAGTTTAGCTCATTAAAAAAAAAATGACCTATTGATATCATTAGCACAGGACATAAACAGGAAGTTGCATGTTCATTACTGTTGAGGTTCTTGCTAGAGTTGCCATCAACTGAGACCTGGACCGTAGGATTAGTCTTTTGGGGAACCTGTTAGCTCCAAGGAAAATGGGAGAATGAGAGGTTGGAGAGCCTTGCAATGACTTGTAAATCTTCTGTTTGAAAATGGCACATGTCACCTGTCATCATCCATTTGCTGAAGCTGGTCTCACAACCAGTCCTGAAGTCAGGTGTGACCTTCCCTAGCCAGGGCTCTGCCAGAGGGGCAGTGGATTCTTTGAACAAATAAGACCATCTATCACACTGCTCAAAATTTTAGCTGCTGGTCCAGACAATCAGAAATGTGCTGTGACTGTGACATGAATCTCTCTAAATCTCAGCTTTTATGTTTTTCTATGGTTCTTATTTCATAGGGTTATTGTAATATTTGAACAGGATAATGCACGTAAACACTTAGTATTGTTCCTGATACACTTAGTGTTAGCTCTTACTGTAATCAAATCCTGTGTAAAGGCTTTTTATTTTTTGATGCTTTTGATTTCTTTAATGGTGTAATAAAATTCTTTAATATGTTTGTAAAACAATAGTAGTTCTAAATAGTCCCAGGTGGCTAATGGCAACTAATAGAGCTATTCCTTTCAAACACACAATAACAATTCACATAATACTTCCTTACTCTTTGTATGTTAGCAGGAATAGAGGACTTTATTTAGAAGGAGACACTTAATTTTTTTTTTTTGGTAATTAAATCAAAAGAAAAAATCTAGCTAGCTGTAATAGGTTCTGTTTCCCAAGTTGCTTATATCCACACAGCTTCCTTAAGAGTTATTTAAGAATTATCTATAAGAATTATGTGATTAAGTTTCTTCTTTCTATTGTACTTCTAATAATTTAAAGGATTTTAAAAATGGATTTCTTTGCCCCAAATTTATTAGTTAATAATAATTAATATTTCTTACTGTTAAACATGTATTTTTTAAAAAGCCAAATAGAACATATGATAAAAGAACCCAGAAATTACAACTGGATGTTTTGTTAACTGTTCAAGGAATTAGTGTTAGGAATTACTGTAGTATTGGCAAATGGTGATATTTTAATAATCAATATTCCTAAGCTCCCTCTCTCTAAAATCAACTAATTGAAATGACTGAAAAGTCTTTGTGTGAAATATCACAGGTTGTAGTAATAATAAAGGTGAAAGGGAACGGAACACTTTTAAAAACCAAAGAACATTATTCTTACATTTAAAATCCATAAGCAAAACTTTCATAAAAACTGGCATTTCTTTCTGCTGACATTTAAGTTGGAGTTTAGCTTCATTTCAAGGTCACTGTCTTGATCGTTTAAAGTAAAAAGTTTTATAGACTAAAATGAGGAAAATAAAATACCAATGAATAAGTGATCCTTTTTCATACAAGCTTTTCCATTTTTAGCCCACTTCCAACAAAAGTGGCTTGCAGACAACCAGTTTTAGCTTACCTTTTAGAAAAATAGGAATTTGAAGGCCTAATATTTCAAAATAGTACTACTTACCATGTAAAAAAGGACAAGAATACCAGTGGGACAGACTTATTTAAACATTACCATTAGCCATCAGGATTTCAGAAATGTACGCCAAAATACACCCCTTAGTTTTTAGAAAGCCTTGAACCCTATGGTGAGCATGGATCTCTGCTCTGACAGCCCCCCTTCTGTGTCACACCTTCTTCTGAGTCTTTCCCTGGCAACTCAGTTTGAATGTGATTGTACTTCATGGCTTATTTTTGACGTTTACAATGAGAATTCTTTTCTTGAATGGCAGTAGTTCCTCCAAAGGAAACAAATAATAAAAACTGGGTATCTTTTCTCATATTGTAGATTCAGTGTACATTTTCCTGTCCTTGTTTGAAAGTCCAAAACTACAAGATTAGTTTCTGGTGAATATTTAATCATATCATTTCACCAGGTTATTTTTTTTAAAGATTTATTTATGCATACAAGAACTGGGTTGTAGGCCAGAAGTGTGAGGTGTGGGGTTGTGGGTGAGAGGGCTCATCAGAGACAGAATGGGGAGCAGAACAGGCAGATTTACTGAAATACACTGCTGAGGGAAGCAGTGGACTAGACAGGAGATGTCTGTTGTGCCATGTAGGTCAGCTTCCTGGCCAGGAATAGAACTCACATTTCAGTGGCTGGTAACAACTTGATAGCACTGAGACTTTAACCCCTGAACCACACCAAGGAGCTCCTTACTAGGTTATACTTATTATATTAAGTATATAAGTTACTCTCTTAGTGTAATTTGCCATATCAGTGAGATTTTATATTGATGGATTATGGGAAAGATGGAAATTGTGGAGATGGTTTACAGCTTCACTTTGTCCAATATCCTAATTTTTTGGTTCTATTTTCAAAAGGAACTTTTAGGCATCTCTGGTAACTAAGTTCAGTTAAAAATGTTTTTGTTTGCCTGGAGTAATTTGAAGAGAACTGAGTTTATTATGGAACTTTTCCTTAGACTTTTGCACAATTGAATCCATGAGGTGAAGGTCAAAACCAATTAGGTAGCTGTTGGGAAAGAGGACATCATCTTATGACATTGTTTAATGTCACTTGTTCTGTATGGGAAGAAGAGCTCTTTTCATTTTTCTTGGGTTTTTGAAATGTGGGCTAAGCTTCATTGACATCTCCCTTACAAAAATATTAAGCCAAAAGTAAAGGCTCCATACATTGCAATATTAGCTGAATGATGGAATACAAGGCCTTTTTAGCTGGAAACTCCCCCCTCCCCCCCTGAATAGCACATGGCACTGCTGGAAGTCTTGTTCTCCAAGCCCATTAAACTTATGCAGTTGAGCATACAGACAGTGGCAGCTGCCTGACATATCCCATTGTGCTCAAGGACTAGAAAGTGATAAGGTTAATGAGACTTTGTATTGATGTTGAGCCATTTAGAGTAGAGCAGGGCCTTTGTAAGTAGGTCTTCAGTGATTTTAAAGTGTTAATGAGCTCACAATTAAGAGCTTATTAACAATAAGTCTTATTAATAATAAGACTTAAGGTGAATGGCTCTAATTTTGATTTTATATATATATATGTATATATATGTATACACATACATATATACATATATATACATCACCCTTAAAGAGAATGTGCCTTTTACATTTACATTTTTTTTAAAGATTTATTTATTCGTACAGAACTGGGGTACAGGCCAGAGATGCGGAGGGTGAGAGGATTCACCAGAGACAGAGTGGGCAGCAGAACAGGCAGATCGACAAAGTACATGCTGAGGGGAGCAGCGGGCGGGTCAGGAGAGGTCTGCCACGCCATGTGGATCTCCTCCAGGGGCAGGCGGGGATTGAACTCATGCGGAAGTGGCTTTAGATTCTCAGTGCTGTGCTTTAACCCGCTGCGCCACCAGGGAGGGCCAATACTGTCAATTTTTTATAGCATTAAAAATGTAAATGTAGGGCCCTCCCTGGTGGTGCAGCGGGTTAAAGCACAGCACTGAGAATCCCCGCCTGCCCCTGGAGGAGATCCACATGGCGTGGCAGACCTCTTCTGACCCGCCCGCTGCTCCCCTCAGCATGTACTTTGTCGATCTGCCTGTTCTGCTGCCCACTCTGTCTCTGGTGAATCCTCTCACCCTCTGCATCTCTGGCCTGTACCCCAATTCTGTATGAATGAATAAATAAATCTTAAAAAAAAAATTGACAGTATTCAGTAAAATTTTGGAGAAATGTCTTGTTTTCCAATGTGGAGAGTTTGAGAAAATTCTGACTACCAGAGACAATTATTTCATAACTGTATGCATGGTTTGTTACTTGTGAACTCATCGAAACAATGACTCCAAAAATAGCAATATATAAGTTCAGTGCTAGGTCTATTTAGTCTTGGTGCGGGGAAAATATCCGACCTGTTCTGAACTCCTGGGAGCTTATTTACATCTATCTTCCCTTTGCTTGCCTTATCAACACTATGACTCCGTGTGGAGTCAAATAAAGGCACCATATTTCTGCCTGTAGGCAATGTAGATCTATAGCTCAGTTTATTAGATTTCCCCTGGAGAAAGCGGAGAGAAACAGTCAGCTGAGAGCAGGGGCATATGGTGTACAGCTTGTGGAAATGGTCCAGTTACTCGACAACTTGCAAAATTTATATTTTCTATGATGCTGACAACAAGGAAAGGGAATAGAAGGTACAGAGACATGTTTTAGATGATTATTGAATTTAGATTGTTTATTAAATGGAAATGTTTAAGAACCTACTTTCCAAGAACACTAAATTTGATTTAAAAGCATTAGCTCATCTATAAACTAGGAAATAGCCGAGGAGTTGTTACTTGTGAAGATTTAAAATTAGATATGAGTGATGTGTTCATGTCTGGCAACCCAGCCAACAGCATAGTGCTTAGAACATAGTAAGTAATATCATTCATTTTACAGGGAAAAGCGAATCTTTTCTGTGATTTCAACTAATAGTTGAGACATAAGATTCCCTGGGTCTAAAATTGGTTGCTAGAGTTCCTTTTTTTTTCTACCAGATCTTTTGTCTGGAACTATTTCTAGATTATATGTTCATGGCAAAACGTGTTTCTTGGCGACACAAAGCATGTCTGGGTGGCTTCTCCTCGTGAATATTTGCTTTTCTGAGGGAAGCTCTTCTCTTATGAGGGAAGATAGCTCTTCCTCTATCTCACCCCACCTCCAAGGAGAATCTCTGGATCTGTGAGGGATTAATTTCTGCTATAAAGGGTACATATGGAGGTAGAAAAACAAGATGCATGTGATATTTTATGGTGACACTGAAAAATTTGTAGCGATGTTGATATTTATTAGATTCCTGGAAGTCTGGGAGACAGTGAAGGTAAAAAAATTTCCACCCTTTCTGTGTTCCAGGAAAACTACCTTCCCATATAATTGAGACAAGACTCATGAATGTCCCAGTTTACCTAGGACCTGGCCAGACACAGATGTCTAAATTCCTATTCTTGGTCCCATAAATGGTTAGATAAGCTGCTGTGGAGCAAAATGCTTGTTTGCCCAACTTCAGTTAAGCTTCTCACCTTCTCCCAGGTCTCTGGCCTTTGGGCATCTATAACCTGAGCCAGTAGACAGCCCTTTAAAGATTTTATTTTTATTTTTGCATAGAAGAGCTAGGGTGTAAGTAAGAAGATTCACCAGAGACACAGAAGAGCTAGGGTGTAAGTAAGAAGATTCACCAGAGACACAGTGGGGAGCATAACAGCAGGTTTACTGAATACACTGCCAAAGGGATCAGCAGGTCAGAGGAGAGGTCTGTTGCCCCATATGTAGGTCCACTCCCTGGCTGGGAGTGTACTCAGGCCATAGTGGTGATACTGCTGAGACTTAATCTCTAGGCTACCAGGCAGGCCCCAGACAGCCCTTTAAGATTCTCCTATAAAGTGTCTGACTTCAGAGTAAAATATTCTCCACTCTACTATTACAGGAGACTTTCACCCCACCTCCCCACACCTGTTCTTTGTAGCCACTTTTTCTAGAAGAGTAAAAAAACCCTTTTTGACTAACCCCTGAAATTTTTGCAGATTTCATGCCCAGAGCCTTTTCCCCACCTGTGATAGTGCTCTTGTTTGGTTAATGCCCTTCCCCACCTTGAAATAATCCTTTTGAATTATTAAATTTGGACTTGCTCTTTATTTAACTGATTATTAGTTTCTAGGAATGTGGTCAGAGGCTAGAGTTTATTTTATTTTTTAAGAAAAAGTACTGATTTACTGTAATTTAATAAAGCCTATTGAGAGCAGTTATAGTTTGTTACATTACTCATTTTTCAGTCTGACAGGAGTGTTTAAAAAGTGAATTGTATTGTAGTCTTTTTCCTTAGCTTTTAACAAATGACCTCATCTGGACAAAGGTGCTATTTCCATTTCTTATCAGCAATAATTAGAAACCAGCATGGCCCATGACTCTGAAAATTCTGCAGGATATTGCATTGACTTCAGAGATGACTTTGTGGAAGTGATAAGCAATAGAATAATGAAATTTAAAAGTGATGGTTTTGATTCCATAGTGACATAACATTTTTCAAGTTCCTTTAATATATAAGCCTCTGTAGAATTAAAAGGTATGCAGACAAATGTCTCTTTTATAAGAAGCACATTAGATCTGTGCAATTCAGAGTAATAAAAAACAGCACAGTCACAGTAAAAATAGAATGATAGAGTGTATAGAACTCCAACTTTATTTTAACCAGTAGTTTTGATCTTGTATATGTCTAAACCTTTATCAGAATTCTACATGGATTTACAATTATTCAGTTGAACTTCAGCTCTTTTCCTTTTATTGCTGTGAAAGTATGGCCACATCTCCCATCTTTTTTGTTTTTAAAGATTTTATCATTTTATTTTTACGTAGAAGAACTAGAGTTTAGGCCAGAGGTATGTGGGGTGAGGGGATTCACTAAAGAGGGAGTAGGGAGCAGAACAGGGGGATTCATTGAAATACATTGCTGAGGGGAGCAGCAGGTGAGACAGGAGAGGTCTGCTGTGCCATGTGCGTCACCTCCATGGCTGGGGATCAAACTCAGGCCACCCAGGCCATTCTTGTAATAGTGCTGAGACTTAACCACTAGCCCATCAGGGAGGCCTAAGGATAGACCTGTTTTTATGAATGAGTTGTCAATATAAAAAGAAAACAGTTTAAGTGCTTGGAATCTCAGAGGATTGGCTGGCAGTCACACACTATCAAAATATATTCTATTCTATTACTTTAAAAACACTGTGGACACATTTTGCTTATTTCATAACAGTTATGAAGGTTTCCATGGCAAACAGGAAAGCTTTCTCACTTAGGCTCACCCCAGTCTTCTTGAATCAAAATCATTTTTGGTGTGTTACAATGATTCATATCTTCATCTCCAACAACCTTTGTAGATTATTCCTGAGCACTCGAGTTAGTGAACCACTGATAGATCATCACACCATTCATAGACTATTAGAGAATCTAGGAACTATGTAGATTACTTTGCATAAAAATCTTCTCTCCAAAATAATGCCTGCAGGACATACACATAATTTTGGCATAAAATTCTAGGACATTTTCAGGTCTCTTTGCAGTTGAATTCCACATGTAGCTTCTTGACAAAGATTCCTATTCCTAAGTTAAAAAACACTTATTTTGGCTTATTCTTTTAAAAAAAAAAAAAAGGCAATAATCCCCAAATGGAGTAGCTTGTGCTAAGTTATGTCACCAAACCAAATCTTACAGTTCAGGTTTCCTAAAAGTGAAATCTTCAGTCAATGAGTAATCACCTGATCAGCACTAGTTAGAACATCTGCCTGATAGACTCTTGTCACCCTAGAGGAAGGTAACCCAGCAGTGTTCTACCAAGTAAAGCTCCTTATTCCCACTCTCTTTTGAATATGAAAATCTTTCATTGATTTCATTCAAAACAATTTTGCTCAAATAACTGTTTTTTAAATTTTTTTTAAAGATTTATTTATTTATACAGAAATGGGGTACAGCCAGAAGTGCTGGGGCAGCAAGAGGATTCACCAGAAACAGAGTGGGGAGCAGAACTGGCAGATTGACAAAGTACACTGTTGAGGGAGCAGCGGGTGAGCAGGAAAGGTCTACTGTGACACGTGGATCACCTCTGGGGTGGGATCGAACTTGCGCTGAAGCTGACACTGCTCGGCTTAGCTCCACAGTGCAGCACTCTAATGCGCTGCGCTACCAGGGAGGGCCAAATAACTGCTTTTAAATTGCCTTACCTTATCTTTGCATATTATGTTTATCTTCTAGGTGAGGACTCTCTAGTCTAGTTTAGTAATTTGACTAAGGCCATGTGGACTATGTACATTTTCAGCTTTCCACAATTTAAAACTCAAATTGATTAGGTTCTAGGCAAGTGGACAAAGTGATTTTCAGATAATTTATTCTAAAATAAGTTTTCTCTAATGCAAATGTAAAAATCACAGTCAGTAAATTCAGTTTGTGAATTCAATTTAAGACTAAATTAACTTTTTCCCTAGACATCATTCTTATTTATGGAACTACTTACTACTGACTTTGAAGCCATTAGAATTAATTCTGCTAGTTACATTCCATTTTAAGTCTCAATACAAAATACATTGACTTATATTGAAAATTTTACTTTGCATTCTGGCTGTGGTAGGATTTAACCTATTGTACTAAATTCAGCTTTCTGGAATTAAAAGCAAAAGTGGGGATTAAACTTCCAGGCATTGCTTTATCATCGTATTTTTTGCCCTATCATTCTCAAACAATTTTTCCTCTTATTCCCCTCTCACAGTCTTCTTTTTATTAAAAGCCTTCTCACTTTAAGACATGTAGTGGTAAAGATTCTGCTTTTCATATAAATGAGACAGCTCTAAAAATCTGGAATGTATGAAAAGATGTGAATAACTTTCTAAGGAGGAAGGCCATTGTCAGGCCCTTTAATGAGTCACAGAAAATCTTTGAGCGAGAGAGAAATGAAGAGAAGGGGAAGAGAGCTACTTAGGAGAGAACTGTGGAAGGAAAAGGAGGAATAGAAGTTCCTACGTGAAGTATGAAGAAAACGTTTCAACATTGCACTGCATTTCCTTCTAACATTACTTGGGAGATGCTCATATGCCCTCATTTTCCATAAATTACTCTAAATTATATTCCAAATTTAAATTATGCTAAATATTGGTAGTAACTGTGTACACCTGTGCCTCACTGTTGGATATTCCTGCTCTGATGTACTTTATAAGCATTTACAGCTTTAATGAGGCTGTTTATTTGTAATTGGTCCCTATAGGAACCTGCTGCTACATTTCATACAACTTGAGTTATTTTTAGTCATTTCGGGAGATGGCATTTGAATTAAAATATAGGAAGTCACTTATGATCTGAGAGAAAGATAGGAGGCATTTCAAAGTGACAGATAAATGGCCATTTTCTAATCCTGCCTTTGACATTTCACACTTACTTTCTCACAAGAAGCTCTTTAACTGGGTGCCAGGCTTCCAGTGAAGAACAGCTTCTTGCTACCTTCTTTTCCACTTCTTCAACATTTGATCTTGAGCAAGTCAATTCCTTTACCCTGCGCCCCTACCAAGTTTGTTTTCTGTAAATAGAAAGCAAGTTCGATCCTCTAACCTCATGCAACTCTTGGTAAGATGCACTGAGAGAGAGGTTAACTGTGGTTTTGAAATGATACAGGCATATTTTGACTCAAGCACATTTTGGGCTATCCAAGGTAGTCAGGTTTTCTTAATTTTTTTAAAGGTACACAACTTCTTGCTCTCCTGGATAAAAGCTAAATTTTCTGATTTGTTAACTCTTTGTATATCTCTTCTGTGCTCATGCCAATGAGTACAACCCCTTATTTAACCAGTTGTCCCAGTTTCTAGTGTGTTCTTTCTACTGTGGAACTGTTTTGATTCCTATTTATTTCCCAGCTTTTTCTTTTTAGTCAGTAATGCTCCTTAACCTCGTTGTTGTGGTTTTAAGATGCTTACTTCTATGAGGAAAATAATTTTGAGCTTCTCATCATTACCAAATTTCTGCAGGGGGACCAGAAAAATGTCAGAAATTGACACTATCTTGCATCTGCTAAAATCTTGTCTTCTGTAAAAGCTCCTAGTTTCTATACACACACACACACACACACACACACACACACACACACACACACACACATTAAGCTTAGCTTAAGTGTCTACTTGTTTCCTGGTCCACTTCTCTCCTAATTTGAGTCTAATGGTAGAGCTTTCCTGAGATGGTGTGACACAATCACTTCTCTTTCTTGGTATTAATTCAAGAGAGCTGAGTGTGCGTGTATGTGTGTGTGTGTGTGTGTGTGTGTCTGTCTCTGTGTGTGACTGTCTGTCTGTCAGTATTTTTTGGGCATGGTTTGAAGACTGAGTTAAGATACCTGAATCTTTATTTATTTATTTATTTTGGAACAAGAATCACCACTGTGAATTTCTCTTTCTTATAGTTTGTTGATTTATACTATTGGAATTATTCAATTTTACAAATTGGAAGCAATAATTGTGTGATTTGATTTCCCTCCACCTTTCTCTTATTTTCTAGTTTATTTCTTCCTCTTCTGGATATGAGCTCAGAGATGATGATAATGAAATCAATAATCTTTCAAAAAGTTCTCTAGCAGAATTGTGTGGCTTATTTGGGCCCCACATAGAGCAATCAAGCTGTAGAAAGAAGAAAATCAAGCCTGTGCCTGCATAATCTCTCGTTGATGTTTTCAGTCAGTCTATATTCTTTCAGTCATGTTATCATGCATGCCACAAAAGGCAAAGCTGATATTTGTGGGGTTGGGTACAGAATACTCTTTAACATTGTGAGATAAAAACTAGATGGAAATTGAATGCAAAGATTGGAAAATGAAAGAATATCTGCTCCTTTACAATTGGGGACCTTATCTGAGCTAGAAAACACAAAAACTTGGCGTGTCAGTGAATCATGCTTTTCCTTTTGTTTAATATTCTATTATGGAAACAAAATGATCAGGTAAATATGTATAAAATTTGCAGGTAGTTTACAATAGGAAGTACAATAGTGTGTGGAATTTATTTTCATTCCACATTTGATTTGCAGTATCACTTAATCAAGAGAGACAGGCTTTCTAATATATGGAGTAAATGAAAAAAAATTATATCAATATCTCAGCACAGGTGGGGACTTGGTCTAGTGCTTGTGTTTACCTCCAGAAATATTTATGTGCCTTCTTCATATTCCCTTGCAACACACATCTTTTGATTTACTAAGAAATGTTGATTCTGTGAGTTAAAGAGTCATTTTGCGTCCTCCCTTGGTGGCTCAGCGGGTAAAGCATAGCACTGCAAAGCTGGCTGCAGCCGCTTCAGTGCGTTTGATCTCCACCCTGGAGGTGATCCACATGACCTCTCCTGTCTCATCCCTTGCTCCCCTCAGTAGTGTACTTTGTCGATCTGCCTGTTCTGTTCCCCACTCTGTCTCTGGTGAATCCTCTCACTGTCACTGCACCTCTGGCTTGTAACCCAGTACTGTACGCATAAATAAATAAATCTCTAAAAAAAGTCACTTCTTCAAAACAGAATTTCCAAGCAGGTGTTTTTTCCTTAAGTGTCAGGTGAAAAGTACCACAAGATAATAAACTTATCTATTATGCATTTTCTTCTTTCTCCACATAGCAATAGGTAACTGTGATGGAGTGAGGGGTGGAATAATAAATCCAGAGCAGATGCTTTTAACACCATTTTCAGAAGAATGACTGTGTTGTGGAGAACAATACTTTACTCTACAAAAATATGATTGAGAAGGGACAGTATTTTACCCCGAGGGCAAAAAAGTAGCAAGAATTATTCTCAAGCAATATGTTTGCACTTAAAAGAATCCTTTAATGCACTTTACCAAATACATGTATTAATAACATCTCTGTAACATCAGTTCATGGTGTGAATGAAATATGTGCTGCAATGCTTACATAGCCACTGCTCCTGGTTTGAGGTGACAGCTGCTTCTGTGGCAGATAATAGCATGTGTAGCAGCAAGAAGATTGAAAATGGAAAGGATATGTTTGTTATTTTTTTAAAGATTTGTTTATTATGCATACAGAACTGATATATAGGCCAGAGATGTGGTGGATTCACCAGGGATAAAGTGGGGAGCAGAACAGGTAGATTGACAAAGTACACTGCTGAGGGGAACATTGGGTGGGTTGAGAGAAGTCTACCATGTCATGTGGGTCAGCTCCCTGACCGAGGATCAAACTCATGCTGCAGTGGCTTTGGAGAGCTTCATAATGTGTTGCTTTAACCCATTGGGCCACCAGGGAGAGCCCAGAAAGGATATGTTTTAACAATATTTTAATTTAATTTAATTTATTTATTGTAAAGCTTTGTTTCACTCTACGATTAAAGTCAATCTATGAGTAATCTTGATTTATAGAAATAAGACTACTTTGGGAGGGGAAACACAATATAAGTAAAAAATAATATATTGTTCTGGAACTTTTCATTTCTTATTTGGTATATATACTAATATATATGATGCCTAATTCTCTAGGTATTCCTAATGTACATCTTTTATATTAAGCAATTGAAAAGTAGCTAATAATTACCCTTTCTGAATTTGGACTCAGGTACTTAATATAAACCATTTCTAATTCTTTAACAAGCAGATGCAAACAAGGCAGTTATGACCCCTTTCCACAAGAGGAGTATGAGATTAAGACAAGTATCTAGGCAAAGTTCAAACAGTGATACATAGACCTAGAATTTAAACCTAGATATGATAAGTCAACTAACTCATTCTTCCCAAGTCTTCTCATCCAAAGACAGAGTAGTTAAGTCACTTGCTTTGTTAGCATGGGTACATCCAGAAAGCAAGAGTCTAAGACCAGGGCTTGTATAAATATAGTTTATGAAGGACCAAACTCAGGAAACAAAAATGAGGAATGAAGAGAATGAACCAAGAAGGCGAGGGAGTCGCAAAAAAAAAACATGTTACTGAGTTGGCAACCACTGTAGATTTTGGGCATTTGAATTCACCAGGACCTGCTGAGATGCTCTAATATTGTCTGTCTAAAAGATGAAATGGAAGATATACCCATTCACCCCATTATTGCTTTCCTGGAGATTGACCTTTAGAAATAACTTTCCATTCACATGTGTTTGTATATGAATCCCAGACATCTTTTTCAATTGCCCCACGGATCTATAGCAGAGAAGTCTTGATACTTACATGTGGGAGATCGTTCATTTTGGTCTCATGAGTGTGGGTAGGTTGAACTTGCTCAGAATTGCTTACCATAGCAATGGCTGAAAGCAGAAATTTATCAGTACATAAGTAACATTCACAAGGTCATTATTTTTTTTTTTAAGATTTATTTATTGTGCATACAGAACTGGGGTACAGGCCAGAGGTTCAGGGGCGGTGAGAGGCTTCACCAGAGACAGAGTGGGGAACAGAACAGGCAGATCGATGAAGTACACTGCTGAGGGGAGCAGCGGGAGGGCCAGGAGAGGTCTGCCAGGCCATGTGGTCACCTCCGGGACAGGCGGGAATGGAACTCGTGCGGAAGCGGCTTTAGATTCTCAGTGCTGTGCTTTAACCCGCTGCGCCACCAGGGAGGGCCCAAGGTCATTATTTTTTCACATGGATCTGCTCGTCATGTTCATAAGTTCTTCAGTACTTCATCCAAGCTAATACACCATTCTTTGTGGTATGAGCTCTTGTCCTTACTATTTTTACTTAGTTCTGAGGTCATCCCTATTCTACCATTCATTCTATGTTTTCCTTCCCCGTGGGCATCATGTCAGCCAGACTGATGGTTGGTTGAATGGTTGAAGCATATCTCAAGACAAGCATTCTGAGGCATTAGTAATCCTTTCTTTAACTTTCTCTGCCTCCCTTGCAGTCTTATCCCTTAAAGGCATCTGCTCTTTGCATCCTTTAGGGAGTCAAACTAAATCTTCTTTCAGACTGGGTCTTCATGAATGGCCCCTAATAATTTTTTGCCTGATTTAGCAGATACTCGCTAGTTAATTCTTTATCTTAGAGGGTCTCTGAACTCTCACATTGGTGGGGGTAGGAGTTTGGGGATCGGGCTGTCGGTCTTTAACAGCTATACATTATTGGTTACTGATTTTCTAAAAAGAATGCAAAGGAGAACTGTCTGGTTTATCTTCCATCTAAAAGTCTGTGATCACCGGTTCTCAAACAATTGTTTACTTGATAGTTTTTTAAAACATTTGCTTCTGTCTGGTCCAAAGGTCTTTGAGTCAATTAAATGTATAAAGGTAATAAAGTTTCTCTGGCATAATTTCTAAATTTACTTTAAAATAGCTTTTCAGATATCATGTTTTCACACAACACTATTTGGTACTGCTTCCTTGATAGACTCTAATTAATACAATTACCTTTTTATTTTATCTTTCCTTTCTCTCAATTTTGTTTTCATAGTTATCTGTTCATCTCATGTGATACATGCTGACATTTTCTCCTCTAGTATAATTTGTTAATTCTGCATTTGCTGGCAATGTGCTATTTTTTACAAAATATTTATTTATGCATACAGAACTGAGGTATAGGCCAGAAGTATATGGCAGTGAGAGGCTTCACCACAGACAGAGTAGGAAACAGAACACGCAGACTGACAAAGACCACTGCTGAGGGGAGCAGCGGGAGGGTCAGGAGAGGTCTGCCGCTCCATGTGGGTAGCTGGGAATTGAACTCATGCTGAAGTGGCTTTAGCTTCTTAGTACTGTACTTTACCCCCTGTGCCACCAGGGAGGGCCCCGCAGTGTGTTATTAAGCAATCTTTTATTTTACTTTTTATTCACATTTTTCTCCTTTTTAGCTTTAGAAACTTTCTTTTTGATCTTTTTCTAAACTCATATTTTGTCTTTATTTTTTCTTGTCTTTATAGCAAGTCTTTTATATTTTTAACATTTTTAGAATGCCATTGTATAGGATCTTTCTGATTGTTAATTATTTTCTAGTTTCCTGAAGGCTCTTAACCAGCTCTTTATTTTATCTATGCCTTATGGTAAACCTAGTGAATTTTGTAACTTTGAAAGTGAACTTGATGTGGCTCTTTCTCAGTGAAAATCATGTTGAATTAGAATGAGATTCTATTTTATTATGGTGTAATTTTACCTCATCTTTAGCAAGTACACCAATGACTTCACTAGTAAGGAAGCTAATTTTATATTATCTCTTTTGTTTTCATCTTCCAGAATGAAAAATTAGTCTAAAAATCTGTAAGAAGGTATTTTTTTTTAAGATTTATTTATTTGTGCACACAGAACTGGGGTACAGGCCAGAGGCTCAGGGGTGGTGAGAGGCTTCACCAGAGGCAGAGTGGGGAGCAGAACAGGCAGATCTAGGAAGTACACTGCTGAGGGGAGCAGCGGGCGGGTCAGGAGAGGTCTGCCACACCATGTGGTCACCTCCGGGGCAGGCAGGGCTCAAACTCATGCCAAAGCAGCTTTTAGATTCTCAGTGCTGTGCTTTAACCCTTTGCGCCACCAGGGAGGCATTTTTAATAGTATATATTAGCTGGTTATACGATTTAACTGCCAGTCAATATTAAATTGGGTTCTAACCATAAATAAAATTTTATAAAATTTAAGATTTTTAAAATTATGATATGTGTACTTTAATTTACTCTGCTCTTGTAGGTTTTTGTTAAAACATCAATCCTTTTTGCTTAAAATTAGTATGTTAGTCTTGGTTTACTTAATATTTTGGAGAAATTACCTTTTAGGAATACTAATAAATCTACACATACAAATCTAATTTATTGCTGCTTGAATGCTAATGAAAAGTTTGTTCCTGCATAATTATATTGAATAAAAAAAGAAAGATTCCCTAAACCAAACACATTTTATTTTGGTGAGAAAATGTACTTTAAAATGACGTGGCATGTTTTTCACAGATATGTATTGATTTCTTAGCATGTGTCAGGTATGCTAAATTCTGGGAATTCACTATTTAACAAAATCTATTTCCTGCACTTATGAGTCATACTAATTGAATATATGGACACTGATAATGTGGTGATACAAAAATATAAATTTATAGTTGAGTGATAGATAAAAATGAAATGGACACAGTTATGAGTATATTTATGTATATATAGCACATATATAATTTTTTTAATGATTTATTTATTTATACATACAGAACTGGGGTACAGGCCAAAGGTGCAGGGGCGGTGAGAGGATTCACCAGGGGCAGAGTGGGGAGCAGAACAGGCTGACTGACAAAGTACACTGCTGAGAGGAGTGGCGGGCGGGCCTGCCACGCTATGTGCGTCACCTCCAGGGCAGGCGGGAATCGAACTTATGCTGAAGTGGCTTTAGATTCTTAGTGCTGTGCTTTAACCCGCTGTCCCACTTGGGAGTGTCTTTTTCATCTCTAGGTGTTCGCTTTGTATCTTCTTTTTAAAACTGCATTTCATTGTACTTTCTTATTCTTCACTTTCTTGATCATGTGGAGATCTTTTTAAGACTCGTGTTTCTTTTTACATAGACTCTGGGGCTAACTGAAGCATCTCCTGGTCTCCTTTACTCAACAATTTATATAATGTTCCTCAGAATGGGTCTGTTTTTATCCATTATGCTGGGCACTCTTTGCCCACTTCAATCTAAAAGTTTTTCTAAGTTACATCAAATTTTCTTGAATATTATTTTTTATGTTCTCCTTCAATTAACTTTAATATTCTTCACTCACATTTAATCAAGAAGAATGTATTTTTTCACTACAGTGGCCAAGCAAGCAATAGGAAGTAGGTCAAATGTTCTTCTACTTGGGTAACAGAGTCTTATTGCAGTGCAGACGATGGCTGGTATTTGCTCTTATTAAAAAATAAGCAGACATCTCTACTATTCTCTGCCCTCTCTTGCCCTACAAAAGTAAAAACAGACTAGGATATCAGTCAGAAACTCTGCAGGGTATTCCATAAAGTGTTCTAAAAATATCCTGGCACAATGATAAGACAAAAAATAAGATAACCTTTAACTGTAAATTTGGTATAATCTGCAGAATCTGAAAGTCACACAAAATACTGGGCTCTCAAATAGTATAAAATGACACAAGTTCAAATCAATTGTCCTAACTGGTTAGAATTACCAAGGTTATGTCCCAGTATACTCATTGTTGTCCTTGGTTCCATGAGACAGTTCTTCTGCATCAGTAGATAATGTGATCTATAACTTAACAACTATGATGCCAGGTAGTTTGTCTCAGAAGTAAACCATAACAAAGTATAAAATCTCAGAGAAAATTATATTGTTCATTGAAGAGCAGAAGACCTGAATCTTTGGATATTCTGTAAGGTTTCTTTGGAAACCTTAGATTGTTAGCTATTCATATAGGTTTTAGAGCATTTTAACAGTTTCTCCCTCCTATTTTGGAGATGACAGTTTTCTCAGTAGCACTGAGAAGTCTATTTTACACTTTACCTATGTATCATCACATGCCAGATCAAAAATGTTGTTAATTAAACAAGTTCCTGAGGATTGATTGTATAATCTTTTAAAAGCTAGCATTTTACTTGATGAATTCACAGGAGCAAGTGTCTGTGTCTCATTTTTTAGGTCATTGCACAGTCTTATTAATTTGCTTTTCATTTTGCAGTCTAAAATATTACAGATTTAGGCCAGAACTTCAAGTATTTTCAGTTTAGTCTTTATTAATGAGGTCATATAATATTATTCATGACATATATGTGTTTTTTAATCATTTGCAATGATTTTAGTAGTTTCTAACTTTTAGATTTCAGCTTTTGTCCAGTTGAGTTTCTTGTGTCCTCTCTTGAATTTGTTGTAAGGAACAAAGAATCTGAACTGCCTAGAAAATTTATATTAAGGCAGAAATTTGTTCACAGTCAACATTTTTGTTTCTGACTCTACATTTCCATTCCTGTCTCCTGATTTCATTTTATTGTAATCCTGGAATGTACACCTGCAGCGATCACCATCATCATAGTTGAGTTTCCCAACAAGAGCGTGAGGATTAGACATCAGCAGATTCTGTGTTAATGACACATAAATGGGACATATTTGAATACAGCATTTAGCAGCTGCAAGGTTAGTTCGGGGGAAACTCAGTCCAGTGGCCAATTTAGACCCCTAACAGAATAAACTTGCTAATGAAGCTTAATAATAAGTGACTTAGCTGCTCATGGCCTCACAGAGTGTTTATGAAAGATTGAGAACCAGGACATAGTTTTATTGACTCACTTATTTTACCTAGTATCATCTACATCATCAACGGGTATGGGTCCATCAAAGTCATGTCTGTTACTGGAACTACTTAACAGCCTTCCCATTGCTCTTGTGTCCAGTTGGTAGTCCCTGACTTCTATAACTTCCACACCATGTTCAATGGCAGATGCCTCTGTTCTGGATGTGAAAAATCAGATGGACAGCACTGAAAATAATATGGCCATCCAGACCCTTCCTCTAGAGATTCTGACTTAATTAGTTTGTAACTGTACATAGCATTGATATTTTTAAAAATCTCTCTACAGGAATTTAAGTTGTTGTTTAAGGATTTCTATTCTGTGTCATATAATGTGGCTTCAACCATATATACCTTCAAGAACACATAAACCTTGAATTTAAAATACAAAGTTTAAAATTAAGAATTTAAAAATTATCACTTTCTCAAACAAGAATTAATATTCCGAAGGGTAAGGAGCCTCCAATACTGGTAAAGTTTCATTACCATTGTATTTCTGACTACTCCAGGCACCTTTTTTAGGTTAAGACAAAACAGCCTTTCTTTTTACTCAGAATTAGCTTGGCAATTTTGCTTTATGAAGAAGCTTAGGATCATATAATCTTACTGAGTGTTTATTCCAACATTTTCATAATTTCCTTATGAGAATAATGACTTTGTTCACTGAAATAAATAAGATTTTTTTTAGTGGACACACATTCTGAATTATTTTATTGCTACTTGAACAAATCTGAATTTTTATATTGTTTTAAAACTGGTGTGAGTATTCTACCCTTCACTCAAGAGGACAAAAGCTTCACTTTTCCAGGTTTCAAGTACCAAATATATAGCTGCTTGTGAGTCGCAGTTTTTATTCCATTTAATTGGAAAATCAAAAACCTATATTTAATTAAGTTCTACTCACCCATTAATTAAGGTGTATAGATCCCAACGAGTATCCATTTTATCCTCAATTCACTGTGGTATCAGGAAAGTATTCATTAGTGTTTAAATAGAGATAATAATAAATTAGATACTCATAGTATATTGCAGAGAACTATGGCCCTTGCTTTGAAAGGTCTCTAAGTCAGTTGTACAGATAAAAACTCAAGAGAAAATAGTGAATGATTCAAAGCAAACTGCATAATTCTTTTATAATAAACTGAGTTATCTACTGAAAAATGACATGAACTTTGTCTTGACATGTTTATATAAAGAATATAAAAGATAAGGAAGGCGGGGCCCTTCCTGGTGGCACAACAAGTTAAAGCACAGCAATGGGAAGCTGGTCACAGATGTTTCAGCATGAGTTCGATCCCCGCCCAGGGAAGTGACCCACATGGTACAGCAGACCTGTCCTGTCTTGCCCACTGCTCCCCTCAGCAGTGTTCTTCATCAGTCTGCCTGTTCTACTCCCCACTCTGTCTCTGGTGAATCTTCTTACTGCCCCTGCACCTCTGGCCTGTACCCCAGTTCATGTATATATAAATAAATCTTTAAAAAAAAGATAAGGCAGGTGTTTTATGTAAGAAAGAGAATAAGGAAGTATGTGTATTTATGTGTGTGTGTAGTTACTAGTGGAAGAAAGGAGAATAGATGGAGAGGAAGAGAAAAAGAAAAACAGAGATTGATAAAGGATTTAGAGATTGATAATAGATTTCAGAGATTCTAATCAAAGGAAAGTGTGTTAAAATTAAAAATGAAGCTAGGTCATATGAAAGTATTGTAAGAGTGTGATGAATACCATAAGATTTGAAGTCAAGCTGATATAGGATTTAAAATAAAACACTGATGTAGGGCATTGTAAAATTACATGTTTCAGGTATGTACATTGAAAATCAATGTGTGCATATACTACATTAAGTTTACCACTAAAATTGTGATTTGATCCTTCACCATTTAATTTTTTTTTAAAGATTTATTTGTGCATACAGAACTGGGGTACAGGTCAGAGGCTCAGGGGTGGTGAGAGGTTTCACCAGAGACAGAGTGAGGAGCAGAACAGGCAGATCGACTAAGTACACTGCTGAGGGGAGCAGCGGGCAGGTCAGGAGAGGCCTGCCATGCATGCCACTTGGATCACCTCCAGGGCAGGTGGGGATCGAACTCATGTGGAAGTGGCTTTAGCTTCTTAGTGCTGTGCTTTAACCCGCTGCGCCACCAGGGAGGGCCCACCATTTAATTTTTAATTGACATATAATTATTATAGAGCATTGTGTAAGTGACAATTTGACACATTTATCCTGCTGCAATACCTCTGACCATATCATATTATAGTAAATGGAAGTAATGTACAATTTCTTTTTGATATGAATTCAAGTCTTACTCTGTTCTTAACTGGTTATAATTGTCCATGGGAATTTATTTAATCTCTGTAAGCTTTCATTTTCATATTATTAAAATAGGAACCTTACTACACCTACCACATTCTGGACAATAAGTAAGATAACTCTTCTCAAGTAATTAGCTCAATGTTGGTTCAATAAATATTAGCTAAAAATTCAATGGACCTGAGTAAAAGAAGCAATACATTTAATGGGGTTGTAAAATAGCTCTCCCTAAAGACTGAAAATTAAGGGGCCATATTGGAGTTAAGTTAATTTGGCAGTAGTACTCAATAAAAATGGGGAGACTTTAGAATATGAAAAATTCAGTTGAGAATTTCAGCAACATGGGCTTAAAAAAGTAGCATAAGACATTGGTTACAGTAGGAATACAAATGGTAGAATAAAGGAAATAGTTTTCAATGAAAATTTCCAAGGATTTCTGTCTTGGTTCTTTACAGAGGAAAAGAAGGGTTGGTTAATATTGACTTTCAAATCGCAAAAAAATATCTGAAAAGAGTGTCTCAAACAATTGAAAATAATAGCTAGTGTGAATGGGAGAGCAGGGATACACTTGCAGATATGAAAGTCATCAATAATAAAGTTTGAATGTACAAAATGGGATGGGTCTCTGAATAAAAAAGTGTAGTGGCGGCATATCTAGGAAAACGTTTGCAGTGGTCATTGATCTTTCTGATTGCTGATGGGTTCTTTATTTCGGTCCCTCAAGTGTAATGTACTGGAGCATTATGGGTTATTGTTCTTCTTTCTCATTATATCCACCTTTTCCTGTTGGACATCCTTCCCACCCTTCCCTCCTGCCATCTTAAGTTTCACATTTGCAGAATTGTCACAGGCAGTTCCTTTTAAGTAACAATGGAAGTGATCATTCTATTATTCTTTATGTTTTTACACATTTTGCATTTATCACTTAAGTGATCTTGCAAAATGAGTAAAGTCAAAAACAGATTAAGCATTTTGTTGCTGCTTTAAGCATTCAATTCCAAAAGAATTTTCCATTACAAGAAACATATTGGAAGTCTGTGGTTTTATCCTTATATGAATATATGAATGCCAATTATATACTTTTTTTAACTTAAAAATTGTAAAAATTGACTTCAATTTTCTTCTATTGTTAAATGCTATCACTTTAGTTTTTCTTATAATGGGAAAGTGAAATGCATAGCTATTTTTCCCTCAATGTGAAATAATGTAATCTGGACTTCACTGGTGGTTAAGGGCTAGTTTTCTTTTAAATCATTATCTAGTAAATCGGAGCTCGCTCTTTGTCTTTATCCTTTGAGTCTATGATTGTGCTTGAAGAATAAAACCCCTGGATTTCCAGAATGCTGTTCATATTTCCCAGGTGAGCAGAGCCTGCAAAGAAATATTATTTCTCCTTCATATTCCCTTCATATTCATATTCACAGGCAAAGTTTTGACTTTTCTATACTGCATAATCAAACTTGCCCCATGCTATATTATATTCTTCCTTTGCTCAGAAGATTATCAGTGGCAGAATTAAACAGCAGAGAAAATCTGTTTTTTCACCTTGTCCTAAGTGTTCCTTTTGTACATTTGATGGTAAATTAATGTTTATATAATTATAAGGAGGAGGAAGTAGCAACAAAGATGATAAGCAGATGGTGTGTTGCGAAGGCTGTGTGGCTGTTAAGCCAATTTAATGGTTATTACTTGGGCACTGAGCCATATAGTAAGTCTGCATGGTCATTTTTACTAGAGAAGCGATGAGAATCGCAACCTGTCTGATTCACAGTTGACTTTTGCCAGCCTGTTCCATACACAGCCTCTTTATGGTGCACCCTGAGTAAATGTAACAGATGCAAATATGAAGCAATTATGGAAATGAACCTTCACTCTTATTAACTCATACAAGATGTTTATGATGGTCATCATGTCTTTCATTTGGCATCTGTGGGAAAGTTTGACTCTTAGAGATGGTGCTAATTCATTTCAGCAGTGATTTTTATTTTATTTATAGCCTGATTTTCTGAAAACCTCCAAGACAAATGTGAGAATGCAGACAATTTTTAAAAGATCTAGTAAATGACTAATGGGAACAGAATCATTTCTCCTTATATATAAAAAGGGCAGCCACTGTGTGTATGCATACTGTGTCTGTATACACATCTTACTCAGAATAACTATTATGAAATTATTTATATATTTTAGCAGTCAGTGTGTATCTGCTTTTATGTGTGTGTGTGTGTATATATATATATATATATATAAACTTACATTCATAACTAGCATTTAAAATTTTCAATTTGTTAGAAAAATAGAGTTTAACTTGACCTAAGCCCACTTCAGTAGGAATAAAATAACAATTCATATCCTTCTTCAAGTGAAAATGGATGTCTTGAGGCTATTAAAAAATTATAACTGGACACATTAAATTGATTAATCAGAATAACCAGTAGTTGGCTTTCTTCTCATAGTGGTAGAGATTAATTTTTCTAAACTTCAAAAGATATGGAAACAGGACATTTTCAAAGACTAAAAGAAATCTAGGCTATATTATTTTGAGCACGTAAATTTTGAAGGCATATCTTTCCTTTTGATTTAGATACTCTTATGAAATAAAAGACATTGGAATGACATAAAAGAATGAGGAATTATAAGCACAGTAATAAGTAGACACCAATTTAGATTCTTCTAACAATGTTAGGGGAATTTTGAGTTGCCAAAATCATTTACAATGCTGCTTTTACAAATTTTGTCTTCAGGCATTAACACTGATATTTATGCATGAGAAAATGATAAACAACTTTCATTAGTTTTACATTTCCATCAGAAAAAAAGAGCATGCTATTATATTCTTTCCTGTCAATAATAAATTACTGTGCAAATAGATGGAATGTCATGGCTTCTATCTTCAAGAAAAATAAATGTTAGTTTAATGGCCTTTCTGTAAAAAAATATTTTCTAGTCCCATCATAAGCTATTTCTGATCCCTGAAAAAGTATGTCCTACTAATTTTTGTATCCATCATTCTATATTTATTTTTTGATATTTGTTCCTAGCATTTTTATGATGTGGGATGCCGATATTAAATCATTTATTCATAGTATTGATTTGTGGAAGGAAAGTTGAAGTGACACAGATAATAATCATAGAATTTTTCAGAACCAACCACATCTCAGTTGATTCAATTATTAGCCAGTAATTTAAGGTGAAACTAGGTTAAGGGAAGCAAAAAAAAATCATAAAATAATTTTAAAAGATTCAGCATGGAGCTTTTCAAATTTTGGTGAATATTTTGTTGAAGATTGCTTATATTTTATTAAGTTAAAATGCCTACTATTTATAAATTTTTCATGACTAAAATATACAGATGAAACCTTGCTTTTCTTTTTCAGTAAAGTTTAGCAATTAAAATAGACATTGGTCACTAGTATAAAATGAAAACATACTTTTTAATACTTCCACACATATCTAGCATTTCCTATTTTAACCTCCTTAATATATTTTTATTACTGTTTTTATTTATTTATTCATTTATTTACTTATATACTAGCTCTAAAAAGTCCTTCAAGGTGAATCAGTACTCCAAGTGTCAATCTCCCTTTGGTCCCATTTATAAGATGCAGGTGTTTCCAGTGGAATATTACTCAGCAATCAAAAAGAATAAACACACACCTTTCATAGCAACATAGATGGAACTGGAAGTTTCATCTTACCTACATACTCTGAATATGAATACATCGAAAGAGATGATATTTTGCAACTTGTTTTATTGATGACATTCAAAAGAAATAATACTGTTAAACATTAGATTTTAACAATTTCTTTTGAAATTTTCAAATTTTAGAATAATATATTTGAAGCTATCTTCAAGGACCTAAAATTTTGTGTCTTCATTGCTCATCTGTCCTAGTGTTGGAGTGAGTTAGGAATGTTATTTGAGGGACCTCCCTGGTGGCGCAGTGGGTTAAAGCACCGCATTGAGAAGCTAAAGCCACTTCTGCGTGAGTTCGATGCCCCAGAGGTGACTGCATGGAGTGGCAGACCTCTCCTGTCTCACCCTCTGCTCCCCTCAGCAGTGTACTTCGTTGATCTGCCTTTTCTGTTCCCCACTCTGTCTCTGGTGAAGCCTCTCGCCACCCCTGAGCCTCTGGCCTGTACCCCAGTTCTGTATGTACAAATAAATAAATCTTAAAAAAAAAAAAAGAATGTTATTTGAGTTATAAAAATTCAGTTTTGGTACTGTGGCTCTTTCAATTGAAGTTTGAGAAACTACCTGTATTTTCAAAGATTCTTCTCATCCTCTTTTAACTACATAAGGTAATCATAACTTTTCCTCAAATTAGATTTTTGTTAAACTGTAAAAGAAAATGCTTCTCCTTATTATAATATTTAGGTTTCTCTTGCTATTTTGGGAGTAAAAAATTAAATTCACTTCTGTTCAGTATCTCTCCAATGTTTATTATGAGGAATATAATAGGTAATGTGAAATCCAAATGTGTTCAAGGTCAGTAATATTCAAGTCATAGTTCACAATCAATTTGTGGGTCAGGAAATTAATTTAATAGCTCTTGGCCCACATTTAAATATTAAATGATGTTATAATGGGATACAAAATATCATTATATCTTACAGAGTAAATTATAGTTATTTGATATATATATATAAATATTTGTATGTGTTTACATTTATATACTATAATCTTTGTTATTGTGATTTATTGTGATAAAATATTTGTTTTATCTTTATGTTAACATATATCATCATTGACTGCTATTCTAGACACTGTTGTTATGACTACATCAACTATATTCTTACTGGATTCTGCTTGGAATAATATCATCAGTGCACAGCAAGGTATCTTATAAAACAACATCACAATCTACTTAAAATCTATTGTTTAGTAGTGTAGGAAATGGTAGATGCTCTTATTTCCTGAGTATTTGGACAACTCATTATTTTATAACAATATATAATATAAATTTATGTCTTTTTTCTGAGGTAGTAATGATTGGCTTCTTCTGACAAATTATTATTTTTTTTAAAGATTTCGTATTTATTTATGCATATAGAACTTGAATACAGGCCAGAGGTGCAGGGGTGGTGAGAGGATCCACCAGAGGCAGAGTGGGGAGCAGAACAGGCTGACTGACAAAGATACTACTGAGGGGAGCAGCAGGCGGGTCAGGAGAGTTTATGCCACCCCATGTGGGTCACCTCCGGGGTAGGGATCGAACTCATGCTGAAGTGGCTTTAGCATCTTATTGCTATGCTTTAACCTGCTACGCCATCAAGAAGGAATGACAAATTACTATTTTTTAATAGACCAACAGGTATTCTGGATCAAAATTTGCATATTCTTCTCTAACAAGTAAACAGTCTGTTAGAATTTATATATCATACATTAACTTAATATTAACTATATTTTATGTTTAAACATTTATTTTATTTTTTGTATAAGTTTATTTTTACATCATTTTGTACATTTTTTTATCTCAATTGTAATCCCCGTGGGTTTCCCGTCACCGAGTCACCCATGTGCCACCACCCACCCCGTTTTTTATTCCATTCCTTACTCCACCCTCACAAAATTAAACATATATTTTAACTTTTCACTTCATTTTTTTTTTCAAAAAAACTCCAAAAAACTGGTTTACACTTAGAGTTTTAAGAATTAAAAGTAGATAAGTCATGTAAAGCATTGACCCCACTGTGGCCAAATAGCTATTTTTAAAGTTAAATAACTATTGTTAAAGTGCTGTGCTTTACCGGCTGTGCCACCAGGGAGGGCCCAGATACTATATTTAAAAGAGACTAAAGCCACAAAATATAATAGGAACCTTGTGCTGGGAATGGCTAGAAGAAATTTTTCCTTTCCTTACATTGTTCCCTTCAAAAAGAAAAGCTATTTGTAGTCTCCTAGACGTGATAGATTTTTTCCACTGGAGCCCTCTACATAAATGTCTGTCTACTTTCAGTTCAAGGATTAACTTAAGCACTATCTTCCTAAAACTTAATGACTTGAAAGTGAGGGTCTCCCTCTTCTGCAGTCTGTGCTGGCCTCCTGGGAAACAGAGTTATATGGTCTCCTAATGGATGAACGATCTGTCTCTTCCTGACCTAAGGTTTCATAAGAACAATTTCTGTCTTTTCATCATTGTATATTCAGTGTTTCTGCTGGAGTTACTGTAATGCAATGGATGTTCTTGAATTGACTTTATCAATGAATTAAGGGCAAATAGAATGAACATGAATATTCTTCCTTTTTAATTGAAAGAAAATCATTGACTATTTTGGAAAAAAAAATAGCACTGAGGTATTTGTTGATCCTTTTACACATTATTCACTCCTCAAAGTAACATATAACAGTGAAAGAAGTAGGCAAACTCATACCTGTGTATCCTGTTTTAATATAAATATTTTGACATTCAAAGGGAAAATGAACTGGCTTGGGCTGAATTCATTCCCTAAAGATTTTACCTGACTTAATTAAAGACAAGATAATGATTAAAAGTTACTAGTATGAGTGCTAAAATATTCAGTATAGTCGTCTATTTGGCAAGAGGACAGAGTAATAAATACACTTGACAGTCTTGCAAGCTCAATTTGCATTTTCTTATTAAAGCATCTGAGAAGTCTTCTAATAAAAAGACATACAACTTATAAAATCCATTTATTGTATGTGTCCCATCAGAGTCACCAAAACAAAACCAAAACCAAGCAAGCAAAGCCAAAAATATACATTTCTAAATATGATTTAACATATTAACACCCCAGGGGTTACTGTCTCAAAGAAAACACTTTTGAGAATGTTCATATAGTGAAAAATTTGTATCACATTTATGTACATTCTGAGGAAGGAAAATAGGTTTTTAAAGAAATATGGTTCTTTCTTACAAACTCTATTCTTCATATTAGAAAACACTAAAATTAAATTCTCAATACAGAAATTACCCATAAAGGTTGTTGCCTGAGAAGTAGGTATCTGGGAAAGTAAATATAAAAGCAGCTTTGAATCTATGAGACCAATAAGAGGGGATGGAAGGAATGAATTTAACAGTGATGGCCTTCAAGGAAGCAATAATTAAATACAATGAGATAGAACAGCAGAAACAAAGATCCAGGCATAGAGGGGGAGATCAGCTTGAATGAAAAATTATAGCCTCTTTACTATTGTGAACTAACTCCACCCTAACAATATATGGCACAATTTGCAACTTGTTTGTTGATGATATTTTCAAGGAAATAACACTATAAAATGTTAGATATCAATAAAGTTTTTTTTTATTTTCTTGTTTTAGAATAATGTATTTGAGGCTAAATTAAGACTTCGCAAGTACTACAATAGGGATAAAAATTAAATTCATTGAGATTATAGGAACATTTATGATATATTCATCACTGTCTTAGATATTGTGGCACAAAGATAAAATATATTACACATCTTGACCTTAAAAGATACTACAATTGGTGGGCCCTCCCTGGTGGCACAACGGGTTAAAACACAGCGCTAAGAAGCTAAAGCCACGTCAGCGTGAGTTCGATCCCGGGACAGGGAGGTGACCCACATGGCGTGGCAGACCTCTCCTGACCCGCCTGCTGCTCCCCTCAGCAGTGTATTTCATCAGTTGGCCTGTTCTGCTCCCTACTCTGTCTGGGGTGAAGCCTCTCACCGCCTCAACACCTCTGGCCTGTACTCCAGTTCTGTATGCACAAATAAATAAACCTTTAAAAAAAAAAAGATATTTCAATTGTGGAAAAGCTAGTATATGTTATGAGTACATGAAGTAAGAGAAAATTAAAGCATTTTTTAGCTGGAGGTTTTTTAGGTACTATTATTGGGGTAACTAAAGGAAATCAGAAGAGGCATAGACAGAGAGGGACAGAAAGAGAATCTTCAGGATTGGAAAATCATAGGATCACAGTTAGTGAAGAGGGAAGACTATGGTTAATTATGCTGAGGAGATGGATAGAGACTGGCTCATTGCAATGGAATACAGATTTAATTGCTGGTAAAAGATGGTTATCCAGGGCCCTCTCTGGTGGCGCAGCGGGTTAAAGCACAGCATTAAGAAGCTAAAAGCCAATTCCACATAAATTCAATCCCCGCCCGCCCCAGAGGTGACCCGCATGGTGTGACAGACCTCTCCTGATCTGTTCACTGCTACCCTCAGCAGTGGACTTTGTCAGTCGGCCTGTTCTGCTACCCATTCTGTCTCTGGGGAATCTTCTCACTGCCCCTGCACCTCTGGCCTGCACCCCAGTTCTGTATGTATAAATAAATAATTTTTTTAAAAGATGGTTATTCAAATTGATAGGGTATGAAATGGAAGCCTAGTATTCGTATATACACAATTCTCCCCTTGATTCAAAAGGTAATCAATTGTTATGATAGGATTGATTATATTTTGACATTTAGTTTTTTAGCAATTTTACTAGGGTGGTTTGATATTAAATATTCTGACCTCACAACTCCTTTACAAAAGATATCTACCTAGGGCTCCTCTCTAAAATCAAACCAGGCTGAAAACCAATGATGAAAAAGTACAATGTGCCAAAATATTATTTGTACATCACTGCCAAGAGAGTTAATGGTATATATTTTCCTGTAATGGAAAAATATGATAGCAGTGAAGAAATGAGACCCTTTGAGATTATTGTAATGCTGTTATGTTCAAACTGGAACAAATTTATTCTAATTTATATACCTTATTGTTTTGTTGCACTGAATTGCTTCATTGGTTTTACAATATATAAGTAAATTTTAATTTTGATCACTTCAAGCAAGAGCATGTATGATGAAGTGTTATCACAGATGACAACATAGTGATAAATATGAAATTAAAACAGCTCTCTAATTTTTTAGACAGTTTTCTATTTTTCTTACTTGGCTTACACAACCGTAAGCTCATGGAACAAGTGATGTCCTAGTTAATCCTAAGTATCGTGGGATAATTTGCTATGACAGAACACCATGTGCTCTCATTAACTGTAGTGATACTTTCATCACTTTAATCTTATTTCCATTTATGATTCTTGCCTAACAGATATGAGGACTGCAGACAATAGAACAAGAATTAAAAATCATGTCTAAGATTATATAAAGGCAGCTAGAGATTTTCATCATCAAACAATGGGAAACAAATAATTTCAGTAAATTGGACTGCAATGATCAATATCTCTAAATAATACATTCAAATATTATATATTCAGTTGTTTCAACAGTATGATGGTGATGGTCAAATCACTAAATAGATTATATATTACTATACTTTTTACTACAACAAAATACTATTTATTACTTGACGTATGAATCCAAGACCATTTTCACCATATTTAGACAAAAGCTCAAGAATAAGTTAGAAAATGGAAGCATATGAACTCTTTCACATTTTGTATCTACTTTTTTTTAAAGTCAACTTACTTTTGAATTTAGTTCTGCCTTATTTCTTCCTTTATTGGGTAGTTTATTGGCTCAACTTGGAACTTTAAGGATTACAATTACCTGAACATTACTTGAGGGAATACAGCACAGTGGTGGGTGTGCGTACAAGATTATTTCCAGAAAAAAACAGCCTCTGAACCAGGCTGTACTCCCTACCTTTTCAACCATAGGCAAGTTATTTAATCTCCATGAAGTCCTAATATTCCTCACATGAATATCAAAAGAAGCAATTCTTTTTCTAGAGGCAGAAAGAGCTTTTGGCAAAATTAAATACCCATAGATGATTAAACTATAAAACTAATAAAGGAATGGAATTTTTTCCTTCTTTTATAAAGGAGTATCAGCAAAACAACTTGTAATAAATACCTCACCCAATGAGAAAATGTTGAATCTTACTCATCTTAGACATGGAATCATATAAATATGTCATTCATTGCCATTTCTATGAATGCTAGCTAGAGTAGAAAGGAAACAACTAATAAGAAAATCACATGAGAGACTTAAAAAGAAAGCTTAAAGCTATTGTAAGATAATGCAATCATGTGCATTGAACGTAAAATAATAGAAATATAGAGTATTAGAATTTATGAGATAATTTAATCATTTTATTATATACAGAATCAATGTATAACATGTAAAACACCAAGAAATGAATCTAAGTAAATTTTGCATAACTCAAATAACAGAATTGTAAACTACATTGAACGACATTAGATAATTCTGAATAGGTTAAAAAATAGACATTCCTTATGGATTGGAAGTCTCAGTATTGTAAATACATCAGTTCTCTCCACATTTACTTGGAAATGCAAAAACAATGTCTTAGATTCATTTTCCTCATAGTGGAATTTAAGACACAGACATTTATTAAGATGTACAGAATACTGAGAATAGGTCTAGCTTTCTTGAAGTTAAAAAGCTGTTCCTTTAAATAATTGACAGTAAATTATGGAAAAAAGAAAGGCAAATTGAACAACATTGAATCACAACATAGAAGAAAGAGTACTACTTTTCAGTAAACAGGACAAAGTAAAATTCTCAATCATTATCAGTGATCAAGGAAATGACAAATTACCCACACAGTGAAATATTATTATAAAATGTTTCACATCAGATAATGTAGGAAAGTTCATCAGTTTTGTACCAAGGGTTGCAAAGTTTCTATTAATAAGAGGAAAACCTTTAAGAAATCAGCTTGGCATCATCATGTTGTGAAATTATACATTAAAACACAATTTTACTCACAGATTATATATTTAAGGAAATCTATGCTATTATGGACTGAATGTTTTTGTTCACCCCAGATTCATATGTTAACAGTTTAATCAGTAACATTAAGAATGGGGAATTGGGTGATAATTAGGTCATGATTAGACTAGAATCCACATAGAAAGAAGAGATATGGGTTCTTTCTCTTTCTCTGCTATGTTATGATACTGGGATAAGACAGTTACCTGAAAACCAAAAAGAGGATTTTCCTCAGAACCTGAGCATGATGGCACCCATAATTTCAGACTTTCAGCCTCTATAACCGTGAGAAATAAATGTTTGCTATTTAAGCTAGTATATGGTAGTTGTTAGACAACCTGAGCTAAACAATCCACATGGCATCATTGTGTATTCAAACCCTCACTTTGACAGCCCACATGTTTAATTAGAGCAAATGTAATGATCACAGAGGCATAAATGGAATACCATTCTTCTATGAGTGTGGATTAATAACAGCTGTGTGCAGCCACCTGAATGAATATTGGTTAGAAAGTAGCAAAGGATAGAACAATTGGCAAGTTGTATAATTCCAGTCATACGTCACTCAAAAGCAGCTATGTATTTACACATGTGGTGTAGATTTGTATTTTTAAAAATCTTATATATATATATATAGATAGATAGATAGATAGATAGATACACACACACACACACGTGTGTGTGTGTATATGGATAAGGAAAGGGTGTTTATATAGTAAAATTATTTGAAATAGTAAGGGGGTGATTTTTCCTTAGTATCTATGTATGCTAAGTACATGTTAAATAAACTTCTTATGTCCACATATATTGTAAATATATAAAATCTTTAGAGAAAGAGTTGTATGATTATGAGTTGAAGAGTGGTGCTTTGAAGTTCCTAGCAATGTTTTATTTCTTAAAATATCTTACTGTGTCTGTGTAAATCACACACAGTCAGCATGTATATTTTTCTGAGTTTGTTTGATGGTAAGAAAAAAATATTCTTAGACTAGTGCTCATCTACTTTCCATTTTTCTTTTTGTTTTTTCATCGTTAAAGGTTCTCATTTTATTCCATACCAGGCTACAACAGAAGAAAAACATTTTTTTTTAAATGTCCAGAGTAAGAGTCAGATAATCAATCATATTTTGAAAGTTATCAATAAAATTACTGAGCTATAAAAGTTAAGCAGGGCCCTCCCTTGAGGCACAAAGGGTTAGGACGCAGCACTGCAAGCTAGCCGCAGCCACTTCAGTGTGAGTTCGATCTCAGCCTGGAGGTGACCCACATGGCGCAGCAGACCTCTCCTGACCCGCCTGCTGCTCCCTTCAGCAGTGTACTTCGTCCATCTGTCTGTTCTGCTCCCCACTCTGTCTCTGGTGAATCCTCCTCTCACCACCCCTGCACCTCTGGCCTGTACCCCAGTTCTGTATATATATAAATAAATCTTTTAAAAAAGAGAGAGAATTCTTAAAAAAAAAAAAAAAGTTAAGTAGACCCTAATATCCACGTGGCACAGTACTCTGAGGGTATTTTGTATACATGCAAATCTTATAACTTTCAACATTTCTTTCTGGAACAACCAGTCTTTATTTCAGCAAAAATATTAATAGTATATAGGAGTTCTTTAGCAATGGTTCTGTATCATCCTTTATTTAAGAAAGTCAGGAAACATACTGTACTTTAATAAAGTATCTGCAAATGTCTTATAATAAAAATGAAAAGATTTAGTGCTTTAGCACTGAGGTTATCATGAAAATACAAATGGGAAGGAGCATTTAGGTTATCTGAACAATGTAGATTCATGAATATAAAAGTGGGTAGAAGCTCAGACACCTTAGTTTTACTCTCACATTAAAGAGGAGAAAATTAAGAAACAGAGATGTGTACTGATTTCACCAAGGTCATTGCACAAATAAATGCAAAGCTACTTTTAGATATCAAATCTCAAGTCCCTTTATTGTACCACTCCTTACATTTTAATTTCCAAATTATGGATAAAATATGAGTTACTAGATTTCTACTTGTCCTTCTTAATAGATATAGTAAATTCAGTAATAAACATTTTGATAGCATTAACAGCACATACTGATGAGTGCTTGCAATTTGCTTGCTACAATTACAAGCATAGTAGGATTATCCACTCATTTAATATTTATAAAAATCTGTAACTTAGTACATTGGTTACCTTATACTGTAAAGCCAGTTGCCAAACTCTAAAACTTAAAACTTATAACCATTTCTTTGTCAATAATTTTGTGATTCAGCAATGTGACCTTCATCTACTCTATATTATTGAATTCTAATAATTATGTTACTGTTTTGTTTTAGTTGTTGATTCATGGATATCTGATGTTGAAAAATGTCATTTGCAAATAACAATATGTAATACCTCTAGTTCTTCCTCAAATAAGATGTTTTCTGAAGTATTTCAAAATACAAATTAGAAATAATGAATTTTCAACTTACTGCAAATTTGACAGTTACATGTGTATTATGATAATTCTGGGCCTATTTTGAGCTGTAAATTTTCACTTGTCAATGCCGAATTTTATCAGAAGATATCTAAGATTCGTTTAATCACTTTTCTCTTTCACTAATTAAAATAATTATATAAATATACATCCTAATATGAAATCATTTTGCATGCTAAACTTAACCCAATTTGTCCATGGATATTAGTTCTTAATAACACAGTTGGATTCCATTTGCTAATATTTACTTAGGATTTATGCCTCTATAAGTGAAATTGATCTATAGTGCTACATAGAACACTGATTTTTTTTTTCTAGCAACTATAAATTTTTTTAAAGTGATATATTTTTCAACTTGGTCTAGGAAATGCTAAGATAATCTAATGAATGGTAAAATAACATATCATACATGTTTAGTTACAGCAAGACAATGAAACCTATGTATGTGCAATCTCTTCATGTGCAAATACCTCAAACTACTGAACAAATAAGGCCATAGCTTCAAAATAACTAAATTTTTCATTAAAAAAAAGGGGAAATGGTAATGGGAGATTTTCCCTAAAAATAATAAGATGTGCTAAAAAGTTAGAAATAGCAAAGGTGTGGTACAAAGAATAAGAGAGATATGCAAATAAAACACCTCAAATCAGATTCACATGTTTATGTGAATGTAAAAGACCCATGTATATATGGGTATAAAATACATTATAATAGCCTTATGACAAAATGGGGGATTGAACCATTGAGTTCAAATATGGTAATGCATTAAGGCTGCAGATGAGAGAAGAGGGAGAAACAAGATGTAAACAAAAAAAATAAGAGAGAGGCACTTTGAGAACTGACATCATTAAGAAAGTCAACATAAGAATATTAGGTATATTAGGTAAATGGGAGGATAAGAAGAGGAAAGTAGTCTACACAGGAAACATCAAATAAAAATTGCCCACACTTGGGTAAGTAATTAATTAAAGCAATCTATGAAGCTAAGGAACATTTATTAAACTATGTGCCACAAAATATTAAAAATAAACCTTCCATCTGACCCAAAAATTTCACTCTGGTCTACTCAAAGAATCAGAAACACTAATTTGCGGGATATATGCATTCCTCTTTTCACTGCAGCTCTATTTATACCAGTCAAGTTATGTGAACAGCCTAAGTGCACAATGACAGAAGAATGGAGATACACACAATAACACAATAGACACACAATAACACAATAGAATACATATACACGCAATAACACAATAGAATATACTCAGCTGTGAAAAAGAAGAGCTCTCACCATTTGACAATATGAATGAAATTGGGGTGGGGGTTTTGTCCAATAGTCAGGGGGAGAAGGAAAAATACCAGGTGATTTCACTCATTTAGAATATAAAGAAATAAAGGAACTCACAAAACTAAACCAAAGTAAACCCTAGAAATATTACTGTAGAACTAAGGGTGCAAGAGGTGAAAGGAATTCAGTAGTCTATAGTAAAGAATATGGATGCACTGTTGGTGAATGGCGTAATGACACACACCTAAATCATAAACAGTGTTGTAAATTATTTAAAAATAAATCAAGGATGCTTGCTCTATAAAGATATTTGATATTGTTGGAGTTACTGACCAGTGTCATTAAATACAAGAAATGATCAACGCAGGGATATGTGATGGTTTACAGAGATATGGTGGGAGAAATGTGGGGTTCCACTTAAGGGGAATGTACCAACATGAACAACAATAAAAGAAAATAAAATTTAATAAGAGAAATAATCAATTAGAGGTATAATAATTGGTAGCTAAGAGGTGAAATTATTATTATTATAATATTGTCTGAAAAACCCTATAGGGTAGACAGTGAGGATGATGATGACAATGATGATGATAAATGTGAAATAACAGAGTAGATAATGAAATAAGAGTATTTCTCATTTTGAGTCTGACATTTCACTTGACATCATGTCCTCCAGACTTATCCATTTTGTTGCAAATGACAGTATCATATTAGCTGGTGGTAGTGCAAATTGGAACATATTTTAGAGAACATTTTGATAATTTCTTTTAGAATTAAAGTGTTCATATCATAGCAATTTTAGTTTAAACCATTTGACTTTGAGACACTCCTCTGTGTATGGGACACAAGAGTTTTATTTAGTACATAATGTAATAATGAAAATGTATAATTAATGCTACTAGTCCTTATTAGATAAGCAAATAGACTATTATTAACACTTGAGATATTCGACCACAGTCTAAATTAATAAAAAGATTTACATTTACCCACATGGATAAATAATATTGTCTTAAATCTATTTGTAAGTTTAGCAACAGTCTGGTGCCAAAATATAAAATTTAGTGATGAAAAATAATAGTATGTACATACATTTGCAGTAAATATATTTAAAAATATGAAGTTTATGCAGACAACAAATTTTACTAATTCTTTAGAACTTGATAGAAGGGGTATGCTGGTCCTGTTATTAAATTTTATGCTTTTAAAATTAATATTATATTTTTTAAAAAAATATGTGACTCAAACACTGAAAAATATTAACCTCTTAGTTTCTCTAGCAAGCATAAAAGTTCTGGTATATCATTTTATTTGAATAATTTATAATTAAGCCAAATGCATTATGCATTATAGTTTTTTCCTCAAAACTGAATATTTATAAGTATATTAGGCCATATTATTATGGTCTAGTATTAACTAGTCCCTATTTAATTACTGTAAGAATCAACACATATTTAATGCTCTGAAATAATGCTTTTCTGTTTCCCAAGAAATATTTTAAAATAAAACCTTGACATGAGATTGTAAAGGTGTCCTCTCTTCAGGCTGTGAAATGCTAAAGTTCAACTTGGTCTGGGAATTCCCAAATGGCAAAACATCCTTAGCGTTAATTTGTAATGCAGGATGTGAGAACAGAAGTTATGGCTTGATTCTTAGAAATGTGAAAGTGAGAAAAAGAAATAGGTGATTACATAAATAGGTTACAACAACTCACAATTCCAAATACAAAGTAATTTTTGGAGAAAAATTCACTGCATTGACCCTAGTGTTTGAAAACTTTGCAAATGCTATTTCCTCTTATAAACAATAAATCATTTTAAACCCCACAGTGTATCTAGAATTAAAATTCTAGGTTGGAGCAAAATATGTATATCCACATGTTTCAAACTTCCTACAGAGGCTTCAATTTCCGCTGCTTCTATGCATTTTTTTTCAAGTGAAATACGTGTTAAAAGATAGCTGGAGCCCCTCCCTGGGGGTGCAGTGGGTTAAAGCATAGCACTGCAAGCTAGCCTCAGCCGCTTCAGGGCGAGTTCCATTCCCCACCCCTGGGGTGACCCACGTGCCACAGCACACCTCTCCAGCCTAGCCACTGCTCCCTTCAGCAGTGTACTTTGTCGATCTGCCTGTTCAGGCTCCCCGCTCTGTCTCTGGTGAATCCTCTCACGACACCTGGGCCTCTGGCCTGTACCCCAGTTCTGTCTGAATAAATAAATATATCTTTAAAAAAAAAAGAGATACTTTGAACAATTTTGTAATAGAAACCATGCAATGTACATTGTTTTTTGATTATCCAATAAAGAAAACTTTTTAAAGACCAGTTTATAGATTATTTCTAAAATAAAATTATATATGCATATTTTATATATTTACTGGGTGGCAGTCAAATAAGCCAAACTTAAAAGTGTGTAATGGGATTTCCACAACTATTTGACATGAGATACCAGTATTTATATTCTATAAATCTAGTAAAGGCTTTAATTATGTGGCATGTCTATATGATTTAGTTTCTAATCATGATGTTCACATATCACTAAATAATAAAACTGCAAAAGAAATTATTTGCTTCTTCTGACAGTTTTTATATAGAATGTCTATTGGCCTTAGATTTTTCCCTTTTAGTCAAGCTTAATTAAGGAATGTAGTAGGATAATGAATCCATATAAATCTGTGAAATGTTATGGTCCGTAGAATTATAATGTGAAGAATAGCCAGTCTATTCTAGATCCTGCCTAATATTTTAAATATGCATCATTCTTAATTTTTCCATCTGTAAATACCATCACTGTAGTTCAATTTTCTGCCTTTTCACTTAACATACTTATCATCTAGATTGATATTTACTTTTTCCTACCTCTTTTATCTCCTTACTGTTCTAAATATGCAAATAATCAATAAATACATAGGAAGCATATAGGGAATATGGGAACATATAGGAAATATATAGGGTTAAATTTCTAAGGAAATCTATGTCCTTTTGGATAAAAAAAAAGAACTCAGGTGAAAATTTTGAATGTAAATGTGATCTTGCCTGCTCTCTTCCCTTGTACTGAATCTTGATTATTGGTCCTCACTTAACTGAAGTCTAGAAAATCCTGGAGACCCTTGCCACCAGGTTTCCAGATATTGTTTATTTTCTGCAATTACAATGTAATCTTGTATGATGAGAGCAGTAGAAAACTTATTTTGTATGATGGAGGCCATAAATAAATAAGTCTTAGATGCATGAATTTTTGCAACGAGTAGGTTGAAACTTTACTTTCTTTTTTTAAGATCCAGAGACAGATATGACCTTAGTACAGCTTCCTAAGGTTTTGATGTCTGTGTTATGTAGCAACTTTTTAGATAGTATCACTGGAAAAGGGAAACTGAAAGCTAGCAGAGGTCTTTTCTACTTTTACTTTTATGTTTTCCAACATTTTATTAGTAACCACTCTACTGGCTTAAGTGTGTTCTGATTAAATCATGAAGATTGTTTTCAGTTTTCCTGACTTTAACTAATATGACTACTCCTTCTTAAGTTTTTCCATGGTTTTCTATTGTCTTGAGTGAAACAAAAATATTCTATAGGGGGCTGTATAACCTCATCTTATACCAGCCACCCAGGTTTGGGTATTATGTAGTGTTTAAGGTTTCAAAAGAGACCAAGAACTCAGTTTCAATTTTCTGACATCTGGTAATGATCAATATGCCAAATCTTTCCAGTGCTGAAGTAAATCATTACTTTTTAACTTCTCATTTGCAATTCATCCTTTACAAACTCTTCTAACAATACCATAAAAGTTTCTTTTTAATAGTCCCCAGCTCAGGACTTCTCAAGTATTTCCTAATGTCTACCAAAGTGTGAACTTGGTATTCAAAGCCAAGTCACTTTTCAGCATTCTCATGTATGTGTATATATATATATAGTCCACATTTGTAGATACTACATATAAACTGCACATACACGTATATGATATATGTGATACAATTTGTATCTAATACTGATTTTGAGTAGAAGAGAGATACAAAACACACCTTTTTAAAAAAAGATTTATTTACTTAGGCATAGATGCCAGAGGAGCAGGGGCTGTGAGAAAATTCACCAGAGATAGAATGGGGAGCAGAACAGGCAGACTGATGCACTACACTGCTGAGGGGAGCAGTGGGCAAGAAGGAGAGATCTGCTGCACATGTGGGTCACTCCCTGGCTGGGAATCAAACTCTTGCAGAAGCGGCAACAGCTAGCTTCATAGTGCTGTGCTTCACACCTGCACCACAAGGAAGGGCCCAAAACACATCTCTTGCAAACTGTTCTGCATCTAAGATACCTTTTCCTCTCCAAACCTTCTCCAAACAGTATCCTTCAAAATTTAATCCAGTTCTTGAGATGTCTCCATATTATCTAAACTTGTTAAATGCTCCCATCTGGGTATATATTCTCCTAGATATAAAATCTATTTTGTTAGTATCATGGTATTTGTTTTGAGACTCCTGAATTGACTACTCTTGTTAACGAACAAAGTACAAGGAAAACTGTTATTCCTTTTTCTGGAAAAAATAGTCTGATACTATAACTAAGGGAAACATCTGCAATTTAATTTTCAGAAGTTAGATGTAAAGGTCATTACTAATTAGATATTCTCAAGACTGTCAAATGTGAAAGATCAGTAGTAAAAAGATGTGCTGTTCATTGCAGGAACATCAGAACACAGTACAATATATTGGAACCCAAGTCTATCATTTATAAATTTCTTAATATCAAGAAAAGTCATGCAAAATTCAGTAATTGGTTGAAGCAGCAGTACTCATGAAGTGAAGCTCATGCTGTCTATGTACTTACCTAACATAATGTTTTGCATAACATTACTTACATGTTGAACTATAAAAGTTTTAAAATTGTATGGCATTGTATATTCCTGAAAATAGCTCTAAAAGCTATTTTATAGATATACATTATAACCTATATATAAAATAATTGAAGTCCAGAATACTGAAAATATTTGTCCAAAGTAAAATATTATTAGGGATTAAACCAAATTCTCATTCAATTCACTTATTAATATATTTATATATGAAATGGTTAATTGATTTAATATAATTTTCTTTGAATAGTATTACAGCGTTTAAACATTTTTTGTTTCCTTTATGCATTTGTATGACATTTGCAGTGGTTGATGTGGTCCATTTTCTGTGAAGATGCTCTTTGCTACCATAGGGGATGTGTATTGAAACCCAAGACTACAGGTTTAATCTGTATCAAGAGTAAACATCTGTTCTTCATTTAGAAAATGAAATATTTGAGACTCAAACAAATTCAATTATAGGACTTTTAAGAGTGAAAACATGTATTTCTTAGACCACCAAGAAAATAATGAAGCTGAACTTACTAACATTCCAGTAACAAAATTAAATTTACTTGTTCTGTATTACCAAACTCAAAACCAAAAGAAACAGTATTATAAAAATATTAATAATAAACTATATACTAAGCTAACATTCTTCCATTTTCTACACTTTTACAACAACATTTTAATTGAACATTTTTGGTTTTGTAATTTACCATCATTAACCAGTGTGGTAGCTACTTTATTATTCTTTGCTGCTGTCTGGGTGTGAAAGGAAAAGGAGTTTTGTGGGGGAGACAGCTTTTATTTCTATATAGATGGTGACAAAAATAGAAAGCGGAGGATAGAAAATTGCTAGTTTAGTACTGTACATCCTGTCTGTGGAAAAAGGTCTCTTTTTCAAATGCATGTCAATGAGAATTCTCTTTTTTCCCTAAATGTTCTAGCACATATTCTCGATATATTCTGACACCCATTCTAAGAAAAGGAATGTCAAAGTGTAAGAGCTTTTACATGAAATCCTTCCATGTACGAGGTCTTCTTTTTTGTTTATTTGTTTAAATCATACTTCTTCATGCCACGCATTCATTCTTGCTCTAGTTTCAGTATTTCCTTGTTTTCAACCACTAGAATCATCTAAAAGCTAGAGATTTTTGTTTTGTCTAATACTCATCATTCCTTAGGTGACTAACTCCATTTTATGCTACATAAATTTCTCACTAAAATGCTATTTGCTTTGTCATTTACAGTTGTATTATGCTTTAAGAAAATGAGCTTATAGACTCTATAGTTGTATAATAGAATACATTTTAGTATATGACTCACCTGATAGGCTTACATTAAACACCTAGCCTGATCAATCCCAGTGGTTGTTTAGAATGAATGCTGTATTCTCAGATTAGAAGATCCTGAATAGTGATGCAAAATCCTGATGGAAAATCTACAACTGTTCATGTCCTGCATAGGAGGATACATAATTTTCTTTGAAAAGTAAAATACATCTTCATGGGCCCTCCTTGGCGGTGCAAGTGGTTAAAGCATAGCACTATGAAGCTCTCCGCAGCCACTGCAGCACGGGTCAGGAAGGTGACCCACACGGTGTGGCAGACCTCTCCTGTCCATCCTGCTGTTCCTCTTGCCCTCCTTAGCACTGTCTTTCAGTACACTAAAATCTGCCTGTTGTGCTCCTCACTCTGTCTCTGGTGAATCCTTTCACCCCTCACCCCCACACCTCTGGCTTGTACCCTAGTTCTTCGTATGCATAAATAACTGTCTTTTTTTTTTTTTAAAGCAAGATATAGGTACATCGTTGTACCTATATAGAAAGCAGATGAGCCATAAAACAAACCAAAAAATATATAAAACCTAAAGGCATTATTAAAAACCACTTCATTATGTTTGCATGTTTTAATTCCCTGGAGACATGTGTGCATTCAATGCATGATTAAAGTGGTCTTCAAGTTAAATATTAGTCTTATGCAAAACACACATATAATATTTAAAACAAATATGTGCACACACACACATACACTACTCTGCTCCCAAATAAAATAGCTCATCCTAGGAAAATTCCATTTACTCTGAAATCCTCTTTTGTTTCAACCAACAGTGAAATAAACAGAAATTTCCATAAGTACTGGTATTAAAAAAATAATTTTAATTAAAAATGTGAAAACATACCTCCTTCAAAACTACTTCTAAATAAGTTGAATTAAAATGTCAAATACTAAAATAAGTAAAAGGTGCAAATTTGGAGTAGGTATCTACTCTTATAAAGGAATTCATAATAATATCAATAAGAACTGCTCAAAACCACTTATTCTTACAGAAAAGTCTACTTTTACAATTACAGACAAAATCATAAAAGTAATTTATCCTTTCCCTACCTTCTTGCAATGTGAATTTATTTTCTATCTAGAATACAATGATCAGAAATAGGAAATTAACGTTGGTACAGTATCACTAGCTAAGGACTATTGAAATCTCATCAAATTTTCTATTGATGTCCTTTTTTATTCTAAGTTCTCATTCAGATTTCGTGTTAGATTCAGTTTGTACTTCCTCTTAGTCTCCAGCACTGTTACAATTTGCAAGTCTTATCTTTTATAATCTTAGTACCTTTAATAAGCATCAGCTATTTTGCTGAAATACCTCAATTTTTGGATGGTCTGGTGTTTTCTCATGATTGAACTAAGGTTATACATTTTTGACAAGAGTAAATAGAAATGACAGTGTGTCCTCACTGTATCATATTATCAGGTTCATGAAGTCAGTGTCTTATAACTGATGATGTTGACCTTGATCACCTGTTTTTCTCCACTGTAGTTTCTGTCAGCTGGAGGACAAAAAATAGCTTCACTGAAAAGTTTTATCTTTGCCCCTGAACATATTGGAAATCTTAGCAGATTCTGTTTCTCCCTAAATGTTTACTTACTGTATTTAGCAGATCTTGTTAATGATGATGGGCAAAAATCTACAACCACTTGGCAAAATATAAAAATTAAGGTGGAAATGTCAAATATCCTAAGCAAAATGGGCAACAAACCATGAGTGAAAAATTAACAAAAATGTATAAACCATCCTAACTATGGGAGCTTGAATGAGTCTGTCTTTGCCTTGACTTTTCTGTGACTTTCACCCAGAATATGACCAGGGAAAGTTGGAGATAAGGGTAAAGTCCTGGATGAGGAACTATTCATGTTGAAAACATTAAGTGCACTAAGCAGCAGTAGATATTATGCTTAGATTAGTTAGCTGAAGCCTGAGGACTCCCATCTCCCGCCCTAGCTGTAGCTGGCTATACCTTCTAGCTGCTTAATTTCTTATCTTCCACCTGATTCTTAATAAAGTCAAGGCTGCCCTTGTAAAGGGGTCCCACCAGGACACAGTGTCCTTAAGGGAGGGTCCTTGGTACAGATCCTCAGATCTTCTCATTGTTCTAACTCGCTTGGACTCTGAGTAAACCTTTCCTTTCTGTGCCACCTATCACAAGACACCTAACTTCACACAGAATAAGAGAAATGCAAATTCAGTCTTTTGTTATGTACTATTTAACATCCATTATATGGCCAAAAAATAAAAAATTTATTCTGTTTTCAGACTGAAGAAATAGAAACTTTGAAACAGTGATAATAAACATTCAAAATGTCGCCTATTTATGAGGAATGGTTATATCATACAGTAGAATACACTCTATATGTACACTAGGTTGGAGTAATTATTTGCATAATTTATCGTTAAGTATACACCATAATGACAATGAAGTATTCATAATCATAAAGTGTGCTACATTTCATGTACAGAAAAGTTAAAAAAAAAAAACCAAAAATCTCTGAAACATATCTATGTGTAGCTAGGAAGCATAGAGAGGTTAAACCAAATGACAACAAAACTGGTTAATTTTTGAGTGAAGTATGGGGAAAAAAATACCTTGTTATTAAAAATGCTTATGACTTAATGTGGAAAGTATCTTTATAGTTTTTTAAAAGATTTATTTATTTATGCATACAAGAGATGGGGTGTAGGCCAAAGTTGTGGGGTGGAGAGGTGAGAGGATTCACCAAAGACAAATTGGGGAACAGACAGGCAGATCTACTGATCTACACTGCTGAGGTGAGCCACAGGCGAGACAGGAGAGGTCTGCTGTGCCATGAGGGTCAGCTTCCTGGCCGGGGATAAAACTCATTCTGTGGTGGCTTCAGATAGCTTCATAATGTTAAGACTCAACCCCTTGCACCACCAGTGAAGGTCCTATATCTCTGTAGTTTTTATTTATTTATTTTAGCTTTTTGATTCTTTAAAACATATTCATATTGTACATGTAAAAAAAAATTATCTGGGAAAGTACCTAAATCTGAATGTAAAAAAAAAAAAAAAACAGTATTTCACAAGCAAAAGCAACATAAATAGCTAATGTAAGTAAATTTTAAACATTTTTCTGTGTTTTTACCACATAGTGTAAATCTAGGGAGAAAAATAGAATGGAACTGCAAACAAATAATAAATTTTGTCATGAGTGGGATTTACATGGTGATTTGAAAGTAGCAGTTCTGAAGCTATTTTATGTATATTGTGAGATGAAGCAAGTAAATAACTATTTAGATATTGTTTGAATTAGGTATTTCACTATGAAAAAGGAAATATAAAGGAGTAAAGGGGAAAACTAAAAATTTTGTAATGAAATTGGATATGTCAGTATGAACTCATGATTTCTAATATTGTATGTACATTTCTAATTCCTCCTGCATACAGAGAAAGGCAGAGTACTACAGAAAACAAAACAACAAAAACCTAATTCAAATTATCTGTTGTCACATTTCTACAATTTTCTACCTCTTTAATATGAGTGAGCACTAAATTTGTTTTGTTTTGTCCTCTGTAAAACTATAAGTCATAAATATTGGAAAACACATAGGTAACCCAGACATTTCAGAAACATCTGCGGAGACATTAGATTGTGCTATTATAAGATAAACAGATTTAGTCAAATTGAGGATGTAGACCTTTTTGTGAGAGTCTAACCGTTTTGGTCATAGATCCCTTTTGCGAAGAAGCTGAGGTGTGTGCAATGATAAAACAGAAAATGTCGCCTACTGGAGACCACCATAATGAGAACATAGCAATACAGCATATAACACTTCACCCTTCGAAGTATAGAACTAGAATAAACAATCCTTGCGGATATTTGCATCAGTTTCAAGATCACATTCTTGACTTTGTTGCCTCTATCCTACTGATACTCAGCATTTAACCCCACAGTGATGGTAATTGGAGGTGGGCCTTATGGAGATGATCAGGGCTACCTGAGTTCATGAGGGTGGAGTCTCTCTGGTGGGGTTAGTGTCCTTACCAGAAGAGATCAGGAACATTTTTCTCCCTCTGCCTTGTGAGGATATGTCAAGAAGGCACATTTACAGGCCAAGACAAAGCTCCCACCAGAATTTACCAGACTGGTATCCTGATCTCAGGCTTCTCTGGCTCCCGAACAACGAAAAATAAATTTCTGTTGTTGAAACCACCTAGCTTATTATATTTTGTTATAGCACCCAGAGATTAACTGAGATGCCTGCTAAATAATTCAAAGTTTCTGTTTAATTTTCATTTTTCATAAATTTGATAGAATGTTTTAAATAGTTATTTATACTTTATGAAATCATGTCTGTATAACTTTGAAATGATAAACCATAAATATAAAAAATAACTATAACTTTTTAAAATTTTTTTTATAATTTTAAAACCAATATTATTTAAATAATTCTTTCATTTATGTTCCCAAAGTTTCAAGTGAAAGTATCTCTTCCTTTATATAAGTCAAAAATAATGAGTTCCCTTAACAAATTAATGGCACTTAGGACATTTTATAATCTATTAAGTAAAAAAATTGTGTGTTTAAATGAAATTGATTCTCTCTGAAATTTTTTTTTTCTTTTAAAGATTGATTTATTCAGAACTGGGGTATAGGCCAGAAATGTGGAGGATGAGAGGATTCACCAGAGACAGAGCCGGGAGCAGAACAGGCAGATTGAGGAAGTACACTGCTGAGGGGAGCAGCGGGCAGGTCAGGAGAGGTCTGCCGCGCCATGTGGATCACTCCCAGGCAGGCGGGTATCGAACTCATGCAGAAGTGGCTTAAGCTTCTTAGTGCTGTGCTTTAACCTTTTGGGCCACCAGGGAGGGCCCTCTCTTTGAATTTTTAATGTATAAATGAGTCTTTGCTTACAAAATACTGATGTTTCTTTTTCCACAAAAGAAACTGCAAATATTCCATAAATCATCCATGTCAGCTCTGGATCTCCTGTGGTTTTTGAGACATGAATTCTCACCCAATGTTTTAGAAAACAGCTTTTTCAGTACTGTGTTAAGTCAAACACTTGAGAAATATTGTGACAACTATAGTAGTAGTCGAATAACCTTCACCTCTAGAAAGTGTGATTTCACTTTATTATCACAGTTCTTCTAACACTGAGGTGTGTGTATGCTTTTTAAAAATAAACTTCTTTCTACTAGAGATACCCACTACCTTTAAAATTGAGACCAGAAAGTGTTTTCATGAAAGTAAAGCAACAAATGTGTGTGTGTGCCTATGTCTAAAGGTAGATATACCCATTTAGGGTAAATAATAGTTGAACCATTAAATTATTTTTTTTTTTATGTTGTCTCGGTCATAGACTTCTAGGTGAAAAAAATATGGAGCAAGAGACATTTATTTCATGGCATCCAATGGCAATTAGATAAAAATATTTGATTTTTATTATAATAAAATTCATTTGAATGAATGCAGATACTCAGCATACTTCTGTTTGAGTGTATAGATATTTAATTTTCCTAATACCTGATATATTCTGTTTCTTTTTATTCTCATATTTAGAGAGTAGTTCTCTATTTCATTAAATGCATATGACCAAGTAAATGATATACCCATGTAGGACAAAGGAGTGTCCTATTCTAGAGACATTATACCTGTGAGGCTCCTAAAGAGGATGAAACATGGGACTTAGAAAGGGTGAGAGAAAATCTACACACAGAAAAAGTGGAACATCTCGTCATACGCAGCCTTTCCCCAAGGGCAGTCTGTATACAGTAACTGATTTTGAGATAGAAAGACCTATCCTGCTTAGCCTCAGTTCAAGATGAATCTGAAGCTCATTCAAAGTTCCAGTTGAGGCTTCTAGTTGTTAAGGGATTCTCTGAAGTCAGAGGATCTGAAATGAGAGTTTTTGAAGAAATGATTATTTTCCATTACAGTCACAGACAGTTTGAGTTTGAAATCAAGCCCCTAGACTTTTATGTACTCTTTAAAAATGACTGTCTAATCCAGTGTCGCAAAGATATTTTCCTATGCCTTTTTTATTTCTAGAATCCCCTTTGTTTTGCTCACCACATTCAGGTCTAGGAGACATTTTAAATGAGTGTACTAAGAAGAAAGAATCATATTCATTTATCCCTCTGATTATCCCTTGACTAGTACCATTTACTGGAGATATTACTGAATCTCCACTGATTTTTTAATCTATACTTACCTTTAAATGTCAAACACATCTACAAAACAGACTCCTTTTTTCTTCTCTTTTCTTTTGTTTCTTTTCTTTTCTTTTCTTTCTCTAAAGGAACAAGTTGTGTGTTAGGAAGGTGAAGAAGATACAGACCAGTAAGAAGAAAGGGAATCACCCAAAGATCTTTTGCCTGTCAAGTCTGAATTTTCCTGCCTTTACTGATTTCAGGCATTCTCTGAATTTACTTCAAAAACATAGATGTATTTCTTAAATTATTAACTAAGTCAGTTAGCATGCTTTAGAGAGAAGGGGTTTTCTGAATGAGGTGAAAAGATATAGTGCTTCTTCTGTAGAATGGGAGTATGTCTTGGAGTATATACGGGCTGTGTGTTTGCATACAAGAGGACAGTGTGAACCCACACTGTAAGAGAGAATGCAAGGCTCCTCTGGAGATTGCAGCAGGTTTTTGTTTTTTTTTTTTTATTGAAGAGAATAGGGATAAGATATCTCTTATGATGATAGTGGATATAAAAAGAATAGGGTCTCCCCCATGCCACAAGGGGTTAAAGCGCAGCACTGTGAGGCTATTTGTGCCGCTGCAGCACGGGTTCAAACTCCAGCCAGCCAGGCGACCCATATGGTGCAGGAGACCTCCCGGTCTCTTCCACTGCTCCCCTCAGCAGTGCATTTTGGTCATTCGCCTGCTCGCTCCCCACTCTGTGTCTGGTGAATCCTCTCATCTCCACCCCCCCCCCCACCTCCCGCCTGTGCCCTATTTCTTGTGTGCATAGATAGATCAATATTTAAGGGAAAAGAAAAAGGCTAATCTTAAGTGCAGTAAAACCAACATGCAAAAAGTAAATGCTAGTTAACACACTATTCAGCAATGTAACCACAGTATAGCAAAACACTAGAGTGATTCTTTAATACAGGTCATCATGGAGACTGGGGGGAAAAATGCTTGTCAAAGTGCTTGACTCTACATACACAACATTCACGCTCAGTATTTTAGAAACTAGTAAAATCTGAACAGTCACTACTCCTATCACTTCAACGCGTCGTGCACTCGTGCTGGCTGTCAGCTCGCCTTTGTTCTCGGTGTGAGAGCTCCCCTTGGTCCAGCCCCACTGGAGACTCAAGCCTGGCTCAACTTCATCCCACACGCATTTTGTTCTTGTTTCAAACCCTGTAGTAACCTTTCTCTTTTCAAAATTCACCTTGGGAACTAGGTTTTTATTGAATGTATCTTCATATTTTCACAGTGTTCTGCATTCTTCACTGTCTACAGGAATCCGGGTGATGCCTTAACCCGGAGAATTACACTGCTGGTTTGTGCGGGGCTGTATCTCTCTCTGAGAGTCTGACTCTATATCTAGAGCATTTAGCAAAATTAGCACATTTCTCGTTTATAATATCCAGGGTCATACTTCATTATCTCTCACAGATTCCCTTCTAAGTGAATTCTAAGCTGCAAGTTCATTCCCTGTGGTACAACTCAGCAACATTTTCGGTGTAACACTTTATTTGCTATGAGACTCAGGTACACATTTGATGCTAATTAATGTTTATTGGCCAGTAGATAGATTTTCAAATTTCTGTGTGCCTAATTTTAACTTTTTCCCCCTATTTTCAAGTCTCCCATCTCATTAACACTAATAGCATGATGATAATTTAAGAAAAAATGTATTCCTGGCACCATTTCTAAGTATGATGGGATAATGTATTTATGTAGTTTTATATTATTAAACCAATGTGCAGGGACCATTATAATTATGTTGCAAGCTCATTTCAATGCTCTAGCCTTTTATTGTCACCTTCTCTGAAGAACCCTAAGCACTAAAGTTGAAGTGATCACATAGCTAAGGGTGTTTTGAAGAATGATCTTCCAGAATGGCAGATTTGTGCCTACCCAATAGGTTTGCAAAACACACACACAGGTAATAATGTTAACGTTAAAGGAAATGAAAATGTCACGGTGAATATGAAGCAAACAGATGTCAGCCAGTGTGCAATGCTAATGGGAAAAATTAAAAGGGAAAAAGATCAACTTAAGTGAGAATAAACGAAGTATTTCAAATAAAACTCCAATTAAAGAAGTGCTTGCCAGGGATAAAACATACTCAATAAAAAAAGATAACTATATTTCCTGTTAGAGTTGAAAAGAAAAAAGTGCTAATTGCTAATGTTTATGACATAGGTCCATGAAGAGATGGGATTCCATGAATAAACATACATACAGTCAAATAAATGAATGAATAATATTAAGAAAATTTTCCAAAGCTTTGTGTTTACCTTTCAAAGTACTTGTAATCATGGTTTCCTCTCTGCATAATGGCAGACAGTAAGTAAGATTAACATGGAATTAAGAAAAGCGTATAGTCATTCCTTGCATGCAATTCACTCAAAATCTATGATGCCAGGTCAATTTCTTTCTTTCCTTTTTCAGTATGATAAATTTAAAATCTAATATAAATATCATCCAGAAATTCATATTTGACTTTAGTTCAAAGTGTCTAAAATCATATTGCTATCTTACTATATGCAAATGTTTTGGGGTCAAAATTAAAATAAAGACAATTGAAATTAGAGACTTGTAGGTTAAGTTGAGGTGTTTAGTTGAGATCTGTAAAAATATGATACAGACATATGTACACTTAAAGATATGTAGAAATTTTCCTTTGTAAGAAAAGAAGAAAGAAACGGAAGAAGCATTTTTAGGGAATAATCTGATTTGAAAACAACTTATCTGAAAGAATGAGTTCTGAAACTTAATAAAAATCTGAATATAAAGTAGCATCTGTTCGCCAAAACTATACAAAATCCTAGAGATAGGAACATTTCCAGAAATTGTGCCTTCATTTATTTACCTCTATGAGTAGACATTCTCTTCTATGACTTTGTATTTAGAAAATTAGGTGAGTTGCAGCAAAAATTTATAGCTAATTAGAATGTGGAGTAAGAAAATGTAGAAATTTCATAATACTCTTTCACTCTCCCTCGGGTCCCAACTCCAGGAGTTCTGGATAAGAAGAACTTACACTAGGGTTGTTGGTTATATGGTTATAAAACTAAAAAAAAAAAAAAAAAAAATTTTTTCCTACAGAATTACCTCTAAAAAAAACAAAAAAAGCATTGTGTTATCTTTCAAAAAAAAAAAAAAAAAAAAACACTTCAAGATGCCGAGAAGATAATAAGAGAGAGGCAATATAACAAGAGGCTAAAATCTAGTGCTTACCTTTCCTATTACTTTGATTTGAAAATGGGCTTCTAAAGTATTAATGTATACCAAGAAATGTGATTTTTTCCATCTCCAATATAGCTGAAAGACTCTTACTTCACACAAGAAGGTTAATCTCTTCTGCAGACTTTCAGTTTAGAATGTCATTGGGAAATAAAATATTGAAAAGGATGATTTATTCAAATCTTCTTGTGTTATGAAGGAACAAACTCAGGCTCCATATATTGTAATATATATGTAGCCAGTAGAAAGTTGCACAGCAAATTAATATCCAGTTTTACACTAAGACACTGGATTTTTGCAAACATACTGCCTTTTTTTATACCTTTGCTTTAAAAATGTATAAATGATTCTCAGTCCCTTATTATCACCTATTTATTCTGTCTCATTTTTAGCAACCATTATTTATTTATTAATGACAATTGCTTGCTTTGGGCTTTCTGCATGGTTGGAAAATAATGAGAAATCAGGTCTATAATTAATCAGATTTTTTTCTTTACTCTGAAAAGCCTAAATTTTAATTGTACACAGTAGTCCTGGTGAAGCTCTGCATTTTTCATTGAAGATTTATTACATATATATGTATGTATATAGAGAGTATGTGTGTATATATATATATATATGTATGCATATATAGAGAGTATATATTTCTGGCTTTAATGTATACTTAAGTGTGGTAAAAAAAAAACTTTTGATTCAACTTGCATGAAACAAATTTAATTGAAATATATGAATTAAAGTGTTATAACTACAAAGATATATTTACAAACTTTCCATGATGTGGCAGGTTCAAACCCAACTGTCTTAGCAAATAAGTCAAACAGAAAAAAATAGAAAATACTAAAAATTGCACACACATTATAATTAATAAGCTTGATTTTTCTAGTAAAAATGTGCAACAATTATATTTGTCTTCAGCATGCACAAAATATCTTTTCAAAGCCTCAAGTACAAGAGAAGGATGTTTATTGGGCAAATAAATAAATAACAAGCTATATATACATATATACATAAACTGTATATTAACATATTGTTTCTTGTGTTGGAGTTCCTGGTCACCTCAAAAAGTAAAGGGAAAGTAAACAAAACATGTAAGTTCTGTAAAGAATGACTATAACTCACTATACGGTGATGTGGTTGCTTGCTATAAAGTCCTAAACTCTACAAAAAGAATATCAGAATTAATATTAAAATTAGACAAGTTATATAAAAGAAGACAAACTCCTCTAGGCCACAGGAATGAGAAAGGACGTGAATTCAATGTAAATAGCCTAACATCATGAAGTTATCTAGGAAAAGGGTTAAGAAGTGGAAAAAGCAATTTTTAAAGATAGCTGTAGAACTATACTGAATGGCTATCATAAATATGCCAGTTTATCTTGAATTGATTTATAAATAAAATGCAAGTCTGATTAAAATTCTAATATGTTTGTGTGAAATTTGATAAAACTGATGTAAAATTTATATGGCAAGGCAAAAGTCTGAGTATGCAAAATATTCATGGAGAATGACATATTAGAAAGACTTCCTTATTAGCACTGAAGGTTTATTATGATGCTATAATAATTCAAAGCATATTTATATAAAAATAAAGAGATGAAGTGAGCAGAGAAATGAGCATACAAATATTTATGCATTATGAATACTTCATTTGTTAAAGACCTGGCATAGTAAGTCAATGAGAAATAAATATACTTCTTTTAAATAGTGTTCTATATTTGATTTTATTTCTCAAAAATAAATAAACAAAATGCAACTATATTTCACACCATAAACAAAAATTTAATTTTGGATAAATTGCACATGTACATTTGAAGAAAAGGAAGGCACTCTGGAATTTTATTTAATTATATACTTAAGGCCCTTGAAAAAGTTTGGGGCATAACTTGTGCTCAGAAAATTCTTGCAATAAATATAGAACAATATGAAATCATAAGGGGTGATTTCATCAAACACTTTTGTCTATAATAAGCCATAAAGTAAATGATTTGTAAATACTTATTAAAATTACAAAGTACTAGCCATCAAAAGAGGTCATCAGAAAGTACTATGTATAAACTATAAGCTGGAAAAATATATATGCTCAAATATATATTAAAATATACATTAAATATTAATACTTAGAATATATAAAAAACAAGTCTAAAAGACAATGAGCACTCATTTGGAAAAAAAAAATAATAAAAGACACGAACAGGCTTTTTGGTGAAGACAGTAGAAATCACCAGGACACATAGGGATGGGTGAGAAGACAATTACATTAGTAATATTTATTTTTTAATTGGAGGTGGAAACATGGCTATTAAATTATTAATTATTACATTCCATTTATCTTATACATGTAGATACATATATACAGATACAATCTTTTATACAAAACATAAATCTTTTGAAGCCTGAATAGCATAATGCAAAAATAGTAAAATTAGTCAAAACAAAGCAATGTATGGGTAAACTTTTAAAAAGATACTGTGAATTAAAAATAACATTTCAAACAATGGTGGATAAAATTTAATGTGTATGTCTCCAATATTAGCTTGATAATTTTACCTACATTTTGAATATGAAATCACATATTCATTGAATGGGCCTTTTTTCATATCTATAATATGGAAATTTACTAGGAGATTTTACAAAATCATGAATATAAGAATTTTAGAGCTAGAAAATAAACTTTGTTTCAACATTTTGGAATTGATATAGAGAAACAAGTAAAAGTGGATGGTATTTGACATTATCTTGGTGGACTTCAAAGATGTTATCTCTATACATGCTATTTGAGCATGTTATTATTATGCTATATAGAGCATGTTATTCTATACATGCTATCTAAAGTCCATCCATAAGCACATTCTTGACTAAAGTGTATGGTTCCAGTAATGTTTCGGCAAACTGAACTTCATTACTGTCAGCTTTTGGATTCCTTTGTGGTTTGGTATCCATTCACTAACAGCCAACTTAGTTTGGAATAGTGGCAGAACTTGCCATCATCATTCATTCATTTTTACCATTAAATATCTATTAATAACCAGAAATTCTTCAAAAATGTGAAACCACCAGGAGCTTACATTTACTTACACTGAACAATTATTTATTTTCCTATTTACTAAGACCTTATTCTCCAGTTTGTGTTTCTTTCTATAATAGATTATGTTGGGACCAATTTTAGACATTGTACAAATGTTCCAAGAAGCAAGACTGTAGGGACAGAATAATTAGGTGAAAAAATTTGCATTACTCCAGCTCCTCTGCCTAAGCAGACATTGTGAAACCACAGGGCTATTTCACTTTAAAAGCCCTACGAATTCAACCAAGGCCATCTCAATAAGCAGCTGATCAGCCAGTCTCGTCCTTAGTCTTTCTATAGAAATTTCTCCGTGTCACACAGCCATGATTTTTTTTTAAGATGTCAACTTTATTTTTATATATACTCAGGAACTTATATTTTCTGTTCCAACAGATGTGAATTAAATACATCGCACTACTGTACAACTTCAAATTTATACCGACTTTATATTTTTTTAAAATATTTATTTATGCATACAAGAGCTGGGGTACAGGCCAGAGGTGTGTGTAGAGGGGAAGGGTGAGAAGCTTCACCAGGGACAGAGTGGAGAACAGAACAGGCTGGTTGAAATACACTGCTGAGGGGAGCAGCGATCAGGACAGGAGACGTCTGCCGCGCCATGAGGGTCACCTCCCTGACCCACATGATTGAATTCGTTTTGCAGTGGCTGTAGATAGCCTCATAGTGCTGTGCTTTAACCTGTTGCACCACCAGGGAGGGCCCCCAACCTTCCACTTTATTAAATGCTCTGATACACACTGTGACTGTGAGCCATGTGCATGTGCAGCTTGGGGTGCCAAGGCTGAGCAGGTTGAACTTGCACTTTCTGCTTCAAAACACCACTCACAGCTCATCTGAGCTAGTGCCACCATTTCTGAACCCTGCAAAGTAGATACACTGTACTCTCTGGGTTTTGTGTAGCAGATGGCTGCCTGGTTGTTTTTACATATATGAAAGAAGTGTAAGTAGCACACTGAATGGTCTATAAATAAACAGCACACAAAGCTCTCATTTGCCAAGGACTGTACAGACCTTTTAATTCGAATATGAAAGGAGATCCTGTCATAGTTTTTTCTGTTATAAAAGCAAATTTAAAGCACAGTCATATTTTTGATAAAGCTAGGACTAAAAAACCTCACTTGTAGCCCAAGCAGCCTCTATAATTTGTTACAGGAGTGAGAGATTTGCTCAGTTAAAAGAAATAAATCTCCTAAGATTGTTCTGTGACTTTCTCCATCAAAATTGATCAAATCAATAGGAATAAATAACAGGTGTTGCTCTCACTGTTGACAAGTATTTGTGACATTCTGTGATAGAAACCCAGTGACCTCAAGTCAACCTTCCCAGAATATTTAAGGGTTTCCTTTAACATGCGGTGGTGAGAGGAAGTGCAAAAGATCAGAAATGTGGGCAGTAAATTATCACTATAAAGTTATTTGAAATTAGATTTTTTGAATCCTTCAGGAAAGCTGAACTATCATTGAACTTAATCAAGGCTTTTAACACTCCCCATAAATATTTGCTTGTCACTTATTCTGATAGTAATGAAAAGCATTCAGATAACCTTGTCTAACTATGTGATACTTGTATTTTCCACTTATATTGTTTTAAAGATAGTAGTTATATTTAGAACTGCTTCCAAGCAGAGTTGAAGGTCATATTCATTTACCAGCTATAAGCAATTCCCATATATGCACACAGAAATTAGCATCACTGTGTGAGTATGCATTTTCTTGGTATTCTCAATGGGTGGTTTGGGAAGTTCTAAACTTAAAAATTCCAGTGGATTGTGGTGGATGATCATGGGTGCCTTGGTGGTGATGTGGTGTGGTCATATGGAAGAGTTGTGATTCTATACCTCTGAGTCATATACAGTGTTATAACCATCTTCCACGTGTTGTGTTTGTTGGATTGTAAAATATTGCTGCTTTCAATAACGACCGAGGCCTGTGTCTGATGCAAAAACAAACGAGACTTATTAGGCCAGCTCGAGCCAGGATCCTTCCTTTCCATGCCCTGTCAAAGCAGGCGCTCCCCTCAAGGAAGGACCCCGAAGATCTACAGAGTGGGGTTTATAAGGGCAGTTAGTAGGGCTGGGGATTTTCCTCTGAGTACGTCTCGTTGGTGGTGGGTGCCTGCAAATTCCTGTTTGTCCAGATTGTGGAAATACAGCAGGCGCTGGAAACTTATCTTGGTCAAGCAGGAATCTAAGCTTATCTCTGGGAACTCACCCGGCCAGCACCTTCCAGGAACAATGGCTCTGGAGGGGGCAAGCTCTCTAGTGAGAACTTACTTTTTACAACATTCCCAACAGTGTTTAGGGTTTCCTGGATTATGAAGTTTCTAGGCCCTTGACTATGGTGTAAGGAAAATACAGAGCCACGTCTTAGCAGAAGCCAAAGCAAAGTTGATTTAGAGTCAGAATAAAAGGACACCTAGGGACAAATCCCTGCAAGTTCTTGGGAAGAACAACTGCAAGGGAATTGTGGAGAATCTGGCATTCAATGAAATGTAGAAACTGTTGACTTGGTCCCTTCCTGGGGTGTACTGCACAAAAGCTCCAGGGATAAGTTTATCAGTCCAGGCAGCAGTTTCTAAGTTACTCTGCCTTCTACTTTGCTCCAAAGTGTATCTTTCTCAGTCTTGGCAGGGGAGAGAGCAAGAGGCCTGAGTTGCCATGATGGTGTCAACCAGCTCTGCCCTCGTCTTGGATGGGGGAGAGCACCTGGGTTTTGGGGTGGTTGAGGGAAATAATGCTTGTCTTGCTTATTAGGATTGTGGCCAGAAAGTGGCCCTTTTCAAGGTATTGACCCCTCTTAGTTCTCCTTGTTCCCTAGGGCTTTATAGCTTGCCTGTTGGTTGGGTGGGAAGCTCCCTTCCTCCCTGCTGGGTATTTCTTAGCTCTCTCAAGGTTTAATGAGCTCCGGCAATGTTTCCTGTCTAACACAGTAAAGGTTGCTTCTGTAGGCTGTTGAGGCAATCTTTTCACTTACTCAGATTGCTTGTTTGTTAGTCTGACAAGCATTTAAAAGGATTCTTCATGTGCAGGTCACTCTCCTGGGCACAGAAGAGAGAGGAACTAGTTTATTTTCCCCATGAAGGACATTATATCATCTCCAGAGAACGTCTTCCATAGAGAAACAGAATCATAGCCGTCACCATGCCTTGTACAATCTCCCCTGAGCAGGAAGAAAGGCCCCACTGGATCCAGCATCTCTTCCTGCCCTGAAGCAAAAACTCAGCTACTGGATTCTAGGATCCTTTTAGTAGCAACATGGGCCCATCCTATACTTTCCTCATATTTTGTGTAATGGAAATTGAATAAAATTGACCTCTGAGGAAGTAGAAAATGAGGAGAGGGAAGGAAATAATTTTCAAATTAAACTCTGCTACCCAAGTTTCTAGGGAAAATAATTTAGTGCTGACAAGATTCTGGATACTTAAACACACCCTATCTGTCTTTTTACAGTGAAAGTGAAAGAATTAAAAGGTGATAATAAATATAGTGAATGAATAATTTAGAGAAATGGCAATATCTACTCTAATTTAAATTTTAAAAATCCCATTTTCTCCATGTAAATTGTAGATAATAGTTTTTTAAAGGGATACTAATATCCAGATGTCAATAAATGGAATTATAATATTGTGCTTTGGTAGATAAAAATCACAAAATGGAAAATGTTAATGTGAGTGATGATTAGCATGATAATGAATTGCAGACCCTAGACTCAGATTTTTCTGGGTTGAAACCCAGCTTTGTTACACACTATGTGACCTTTATTTTCTTTTTGGAAGGGGCCAGGTTACTAAATTTCTCTATACCACGGTTTTCTTATCTGTTCAAAAAGGGGGGGGGGAGGAAGTAAATGAACTAATAATAAAAATTGTTTTGAAGAAAATTTGCACTCATTAAAAACAAACTATTATTTTTATTAAAATTATATAAATGGCCACTATAATTATTAACCAACCATCATAAATAGGAGTCTGAGTAATGCCTAATTTGTCACTCCATTACTTTTCCTTTCTATTCTTAAAATGGCCTGGTAGTAGTGTAACAGATACAGGTTTCATGGTCTCCGCCCCCACTCCAGGTACTGGATCTGCAAATCTCATCAATACCAAAGAGAAGCACGCTGGGACGTGAGAGCGGAGCTGAGCAGCCAGGTTAGGATAAAACCCAACATGTGGGCTTAGGGTCTCTCTTGGCCTGGTGGTCAACGGCTGGTCATTTTGGCTCTTGATCAGTTCTCAGTGTGCTATTGGAGTCCCAAGTCAGCAGAACTGGTAGGGTATTCTAGTGAATTCGTATTTCTCTCTCTTTTTCCCTGGGTTGTTCCTTTATCTTTCTTCTTGTAAATAAACCCATTACCTAACCTTTTTGTGTGTGTCTGCAGTATGATTGAATCTTAAGAGCATGGATGAGGACCCACAGACAGCAACACAGTTCACACTGGGGCGCCCTGTAACTGTAGCTTGTTGCTTCCTGGGTAAAGTTAAATCTTCTGATTAGACTTGCAAGAAATAGACTTGCTGCAATGGCAATTCTCAAATGAACCAATCAGGTCAAAAAAAATCACCTTTTTTTTGCCCCAGGTTTTGGTCATCTTTGCTCCTGCACTTGAAGAGCTTAAGATGAAAGGCTATTATCTCCCTCCATCAGGAATTCCCTGAGGTACTTCCTTAACCGTATCCTAGAATTATATTGAAATCATCTCTTTGTTAGGTTCTTATACTACATCTAAGAAACTTGAGGACAGAGATGACATTTTATTTTTTATTCTTGAACACTCTGCACCTAATCCAATCATTCATATTGCAGATGTTCAAGAAATGCTTGATAAATTAAAAATGAGATCTATCAACTAGTATAAATCACTAGTCTAGACATGTTGGAGAGGTTGTCTTTCAAAAGAGGCATGCTGGCATCCTAGCCAACCTGTCTAGACTAGTGTTTCTCAAAACTAGCTGCATATTATAACTTGCAGGAGCTTTTCAAAGAGAACTGGTGCTTGGGTCCAACCTTTTTAATCACCAGAATCCTTGACACATAGTGGCCAGATATAATTTTAAAAGGTCCCGTATGATTCTGTTGAAAACCTTAACTGGAGGTTAGCTGGTGTCCTGATGGCACAATGGGTTAAAGCACAACACTATGAAGCTAGCCGCAGCTGCTTCAGCACCAGTTTAATCCCAGGCCAGGGAGGTGACACACAACGGCATAGCAGACTTCTGTCCTGCTCACTGCCCACCTCAGCAGTATACTTCAGCAATGTGCCTGTTCTGCTCCCCACTCTGTCTCTGGTGAATCCTCTCACCTCCCACACGTCTGGCCTGTACCCCAGTTCAGTATGCATAAATAAATACAAAATACATCTAAAAAAAAAAGCTGTAGCTAGAATGATATGTTTTCTGTATTGAGTTTACAAATAAGTGTAAATAAAATATATAAAATCTTGTAAATCTAAATCTCTACCTATGATGACTCACCTTTAAGAGGGCCTCATCCTAATTGATAATATGTGTTTAAAAGTCTGTGAAGTTTTGGATGTTATTGATCAATGTTTAAATGTTATATAGCCTTAGTATCCTACAGCCATTGAACGTTAAGTTTTGTTCCCATCAGGTAACCTAGATGAGTTGAGCAAAACTGTGCCTGCAGGGTTTTATTTAGCTGCAGAATTAGGTTGTTAAGATGTCAGTCCTTAATTGCCCTAACTTCCATTTGGGTCATGGAAAAAAAAATCTTGGGTGAATAAAAATTTTGAAGATGTATATAAAATTGTCCTTTTTAGAAAGTTCCATATGCATCCAAAATTCCCAATTAGGACTCCAGTAGCTAAAACTTCCTACTGGTATTTTTCAAGTTCAAATATGTGCACCCTTTTCAATACTTCTTGTTCCTAAAATTGTAGTCTGCCTTTAAACAGTCACCCAAAATGTTATAGTTGATTGTATCTTCTCTATTTATTAAAGAGAGGCTAGCTCAAGGAAAGGTGAATATTCTTATATATGATTTCATGCTTGATAAGGGTCAATGTCAAAAAGGGCAGCTAGACCATTAATTGCTTATGTCACAATAATATGTCATACAAATATTTAAATCTAGCAGAGGTCATTTTTAATCTTTAAGACTTGAAAGCTATTATAGCCACAGACCTTGACTTTTTTTAAAATACGGTATGTGTGTTGAGATAATTCTCTGTATCAATATTTTACTAAAGACAGGAGAACACTGCTAGTAGTATACATTCTTATATCAAAGATTTAGTCTTCATGTTACTGTCACAAGATATGTCACAGTGACTGGGGAAGGAATGTTCTGGGGCCTTGGGAATGGGCATTATTTCTCTCTTCTCCCAATTCCATGCTGTCAGCATCTCAGATACCTTGGACTACAGCTTCCTACATACCATGTGATGGGGCCTTGGGCTGCTGACTCTGGATGCTCTGGACTTGGGCAAAGGAAGGATTTAGTGGAGAATGGGAATAGGTGAGTTACAAAGGAGGCTGTTTTGTAGGCAAGAATACCCATTAGAGTGAGTGTGGACAGATTCAAAGGTGAATCCTACCTTGGGTCTTATGACTGTTGATGTAATTACTTAGTTTGAGGGGCAGAGGCTCACAGATGGGATTCAGAAGTGATTGTGATGCTTTATTTAGCTAGAGGGAGAAATTCACAGGTGGAGTTCTGAATGGATTTTGCTCAGTTTTGTTTAACAAGAACACTGGGTTCTAACATCCTGTTAAGTAAGATAAGAGTTTTGTAATCAAAGACTCTAGGATGAGATAAAGGGCCTAAACTCTCACTGTGAAAGTGCATTTTTGGGGTAAGATTTACTTATTTATACATACAGAACTGGGGTACAAGCCAGAGGTGTGGTGGGTGAGAGGATTCACCAGAGACAGAGTGGGGAGCAGAACAGGCAGATCAACAAAGTACATGCTGAGGGGAGCAGTGGGTGAGACAGGAGAGGTCTGCCATGTCATGTAGGTCACCTCCAGGGCTGGGGATTGAACTGGCGCTAAAGCGGCTGAGGCAGGCTTGCAGTGCTGCGTCCACACCTGTTGGTCCACCAGGGAGGACCATCATTTTTTTTTTTAATTACTGGGTGGTGGAGGGTGGGTGAGCAGCTTCTGTACTATATTGCTGTTCTATCTCATTTGGCTCAGACTTCCTGAATGGGGATCAGCTAGAAAGGACGAAGAAGCAAGTCACCTTGTTTTGAGGTATAGAGGGAGGAGATATTCAAGTAGTAATCTTGCTCTTTCAAAAGTAAGAAGGTGAATCAAGATGCTTGTTTTCAGAAACCTAACAAACATTTGGGACAGTGTTCAGATAAGTCAAAGTAGCAATTCACAACTCCAAGCGTTTGCATAACAATAGAAAATATTAAATTTTAATGTCAGTTATTCCTTTGGCTTAGTAAAGATGTCTCTAGATAAGAAAGGGTAAATTTAATACTTTCAAGAGCTCAAGTATATAAATAAGTAAATTTGAAATGAACTTGATTCTTGAGAAATATGACAGTGTTTATATATGTCACAGAAACTTACTAAAATTATGAAAGTAACAACATGAATGTAATAGATTTTGACATCTGGTGCATTGCAGTGTGAAAAAAGGTTACTAAGTAGAATGTCTGAATAATCACTCTTAACTGTGACTTTTGTTTTATAAAATGTCATATAAATTATTAAAAAAGATTTTCCCCCTGACATATATAATCTGAAATTCTCAGATTTTCTAGTTTATTTCTTAGACATTCAAAAATACTTATTAAATATGGCTACTTAATGTTTATAATTAATAAAAAGGGGGATTTGGAGTCAAAGAAATTATACTCTAGCATTTGACATATCCTGTTGATAAAATATAAAAGTTTACCATAAAATATAGTTACTTGTCTTGACCAAATAGCACTTCTGAATTTGTACCAAATGTACCATAGTCCTAAGAATATTTACTCTGAATAGTTAGGATTCTACTGTCAGCAGTGACTGTAATGGTAATAGGCAAAATGAAATCCATTTCAAGGAGAGGTAATTAAATTTGATAATGATAGCAAATTAGTCTTTCCTAATTTTTTTGAATCCCAAATCAGGCATTTTAAATCAAATCTACAGTGTCATTGAGAAGAAAAACATATTTGGGAAACTAACTTTCAGTGTATTTGAGAAATTTGACCTTGACACTATAGATTGCCAGCAGATGTGTGGCGTTGCTTACAAATGAATGCATGAATAAGTACTAAAGTTGCCTCAAATCCAGAATGAAGTATTTCCATAAAATCCTAAAGAATTCACTCTGTGTTAGTATTTAATTCTTTAGATCATTTTTTTCTGAGTAGAAACAATAAGTAAACACGTATATGCTTTTAAGGTCAAAGCCTGCCTTCATACTTATACCACATAGAGTGCTATATAGCTAGCTATTAATTAACGAAATGGGACATGAGAAATAGGATCTTTGAATCTATTATTTTTCACAGAACCTCAAAACTAAGAAAAAAAATAGATTTATTCAAATGCATGACAAAGCTTTTTGGATCCAGTCATCATAGAACAGTTGGATCATTTTTACCTTCCCTCTGCGAGGAACTGTTGAAGGTGGACAATGTGGATTAATCAGTGTTACTAATGTTTAGACAGCAAACAATTTGGGTCGATGATATTTGGGAGATGAGCACATAAGATGAGCTTAGTATTTAAACAGATTTTGACTTTGACTTTTTCCATATCTTGACAGGAATGAGTTTGATATTCTCGGTGAGTAATGGAATGTTAGTTTTGCAAGGCAAGTGTGGTTTAGGAGCAGGGTACCGGTGAAAAAGAAACTGTAAAGCAGTTTCAAAGAGAAATGTCTCTTTGACTATTGCATTGCACTTAATACAGTGATATTTTAAAAGCTTTCAATAGAAAAAAAAAAGGAGAGGCTTCAAGGAAATTTCAGATTTTAGGCATAATCAGAATACACCTATCTTTTAGATGAGACCCTTAATAATCTACTTTCTAAAAACTAGAGCTGTGCTGTAGAAGACTGTTCTGCAGAAGAAATGGGAAGACAAAGAGGCCTGGTTGAATGACACCTAAAACTAAGACTCAGTCGTGTCTACACAGTATACTGTTAGACTTCCATAGAAGAAGACATCTTAATGGTGCCCTACATACGCAATACCAGGCATAAAGGAAAAATAAAATGTATTAAATATCCTGAGAAGTAGAAAAAGTGACTAACAAATCAAAGATAAATGAAATATTAGAGGCCAATGACTGCAATGTGGAGATTTCCTTTTTTTGAATCAATATCGGTTTGCTTCTTAATGCTAGACTTGGTTTCTCATCAGTTTTAGATATTTCTAATGTTATGTCTTAAAATTTGGTACTCTTCTGCTTGTGCTCCTTTCCTTCTGTAATTCAACAAGTAGAAATTCTCTTTGTAGCTTCTACAAATCATTTTTCCCTTTTGTGTTTACTCATTTGGTCTCCTTTAGTTTTTTCTTTTGAATAATTTGTTCTGATCTCTATGTTAGTTCACTTATCATCCTCTTAGTTGTGCCTAATATTCTCTTAAGCTATCAATATATAATCTATATTATATTTGTATATATAATAGTTATGTTTTTTCTAGTCTTGTGATTTTTATTTAGGTATTTTTCAATTCTAAAAATTACTTTAATTTTGTTTTCTTTCTAAAAGTTTTACATTTATATCTATGACTTTTAAAATATATATAAATTATGATTCCATTACTAGGTGCATGTAGCCTATCTCTGCTATTTATGATTCACTTTTTTTATGTCATTGCATCATGTCATATGCCTAGATTGTTGTTGATTGTGTTCTAGACTTTATATTAAAAAGTCATTTTTTATAAAAATGATGCCTAGAATGATACTATCTTCTAAAAGGATTTATATTTGTTTGGATCAGGTGCCTAAAAGGACTATAAATCTGGTGTCATCTTAGTCCAAGATTAGCTGGGAGATTTACTAGGTTACTCGGATGATTCAAGTCTGGCTGCCCCTGGCCAAGGAGTGGTTTATTTCTAGCTTGTACTTTTCTCCTGGATTTTAGGTTTCCAGTCTACATCCTGAGAAGATACAGACTGTACTGTGGGAAGACTCAAACCCATTTTGCACTGCCTCTGACCAAGTGAGCTATGAGAAGTGTTGTTCTGTCTTTTAACTGCTTATCTGAATGGACAAACAGACCTAGAGCAAAAATTGAGCTTCTGGCTGACTTATCATTTCTATGTCTTGATTTTCTGTCATGTAAAATGCGGTAAACATTAGAATACAGTTCCTAAACTTGTGGTGGAGATTAAATGACTCAACAGAAAAAGACATATGGCATATCTGGCACATAGCTAGAGCTTAAGTTTTCTATCAATATTATTTCTAAAATTAGGTCCTCTGGAGTTATTTTCATAGTCCTGGTTTATTTTTCTTGCCTGGGCAGCTGCCAATATAAATCAAACTAGTTTAGTAATTTTATTCCACAAATATTTATTGAATAATCTCATGGATTAATGTGCTTGTCAAGACAGACATGGAGAGTGCCTCTGTGGATTTTATAGAATAGCAATAAAGATTAATATAGAGGATAATGAGGGGCAGTTGTGGAATTATTCACAAAAGCAGTCAATCATGTCTTAAGTGGGGGACTACTGAGATGCTTATCTGAGAACACCCGAGAAATATGAACTTAAATTTTAAAGTATCAAATAATTCTGAAGGAAAAAGTTACTATTTACAAAAATGAAATTTTGGGTTTACTATCTAAATCAACTATAAATGACTCTCACACACAAGCAAAATAGTCACCATTAGAAGAGTGGACTTTTTTGTTATATATTTTTATGTTTTGCATTTTTTTTTCATTTTGCTAAGTATTAAAATCTCTTTCAGGTATAAAGTTAATTTACAGAGTAGTGACTCTAATTAATGAGTCAATAATTAGTTCATAGCAAGTTATATTTTAAAGCCTTATATTCATGAGGTAGAACGGGAATTTCGCACCATGGCTATAGTTAATTTATCCAGTGTTACTGAAAAACAGCTGTGCACAGTTTCAGAAAAAAAAAATGACTCACACCCTCTTCGTTTATCTCACCTAATTCCGCCTCTCCTAGCTAACAGGAGCTAAGGGGTTAGATGCTTTGATAAACTGGTTAAATCTCACACGCCAGTCTCTAAATTCCTGCCCCTTTAGTTAAACAGAAGTTGTTTAACTTCTGATTCATGATTCCAGTTGTGAGCACGTCTCCCTTCTAATCAAGTAAGGAATTATGTCAACAGTCCCCAAACCCAAGGCTGCTCCTCTGAATCTGCCACAACCACTCCTGGCTGTGGACTACCACCTGCCATAAAGTTTCTAACTCACCTAGGCTGGCTCCCACATGAATTCTTTCCTGTGTAGAAGTCAAGACCCTCAGCACTTCTGTACATGTCACAGTGAAATACAGAGTCTAACAGAATGTACAGAAAACCATCGGATTAAGGGTGATTTCAGTGAAATGTTAACTTCAGTAGGAGAGTTAGTTGCTGGTTTTCATAGTCTGGACGGCTGAAACTCACATCTATCGTCTATCTTCATGGGCAAATTTGCCCACAATCTGTGGTTTTTCATTTATTTTAAATAATATCGTGTCTACACATTCTCTGTATAAATACTTTAACATCACAGGAAATTTTAAGGTTTGAATTAGTAAAAAGATCTTTTTTTTTTTCTTCCGTTTTTGGCCTTTAACCTTAAAAGCCTGTTTTTAAAAGTGCTGCTTGTAAGTAAACTCTTGAATAAAAACAAAATGTAAAGAATTGGGGTGGTGGGGGCGGGGAAGAATCAGATGGATCCTTTATATCGTGAGTTGTAGACCCGGTGTAAATTTTCCTGTGGTAATGTTTCCTTCTTTAGAGCTATTATCCACCGACTATTTTGACCCTGCTCCACAAGCTATATTAGCAATATGATGAATATTCCAATTGTCTCTATGCAGATTGCCTTCTCAATACCTGTAGTGAGGAAATCATCATTCTTTGTTAGCAGAACTCTGAGTATCCACTTCAATTTTACAGTTAAGTGAACTAACATGAATGTTTATGTCACTTGTATGATAATCAGGAAAAATTTATTCATGTATTCTTTTAATTTGTACATTTATTAAGGTTTCTGAAATTGTGATTTTAAAGTAGTTAACTTGTGAGATGTAGGACACTCAAGGTCCTCTATAATTCAGTCCCTCTTTGTCTTGGAAACTGAGCACATAAATTTCCCCCTGAGCCTTCCAAGGGATATGCATCCCTAATAAAGAATATCCATTTTTTTTTTTTTCACACTACCAGGGACATAACAGCTTTAAAGTGATGGAAGGGCGTTCACCCAGACTGGGGGCAAACAGGAAGGAAATATTCTAATGAGAATTCAAAAATATAATATAATAAAGTCAAGCAAAATCAGTCTCTCTCTTTTTTTTTTAATTCCAGAAAGTTTTTTTTTTTTTTTAAGATTTATTTATTTGTACATACAGAACTGGGGTACAGGCCAGAGGCTCAGGGTCAGTGAGAGGCTTCACCAGAGACAGAGGGGGGAGCAGAATAGGCAGATCGACAAAGCACTGCGAGGGGAGCAGCGGGCGGGTCAGGAGAGGTCTGCCGCGCCATGTGGTCACCTCCTGGGCAGGCGGGAATCGAACTCATGTGGAAGTGGCTTCAGCTTCTCAATGCAGTGTTTCAACCCGCTGCGCCACCAGGGAGGGCCTCAGTCTCTTTTTTATGGTCACCCTGCATTGATAATTTGAACTAATTTCAACAGCAGTAGTCTATTGCCTCCTAAATTTTTGTTAGGAAAGGAAAAAAGGAAATTTTATTTTGTTGTCATCATTACCATCTTTTCCCTTAACACTTGCTAACATTTTTTGTACACTGTTTATGTCTAATAGTGTCTATTAAATAGATCTATGCAAGCTCAATGAATGAAATACTCTTCTCCACATGCACCATGTATTCTTTACACAATGAAATCATAGAAAATAAAAGCAGTTCTGTTGTAGAGAATAACAGAGTCTATAATTTGGATATTTGAAAATTATTTGTATAACCTGACTTACATATAAAATATCAATATAAGCAGGACCTATTCTTTAACTTTTATGTATGCTTTTCTGGCAATACCCAAATAGTTTTTATTCTACTAAAAACTTTAATGAATAATGCTTCTTACTGTTCCATCCCCAACTTAAATGCACACAAAAATGTATTTTTCCAATTTAAATTTTTTAAACCTCTCTTACATTGCTCTTATCTATTGGAGAGTAATTTTTAATGCAGTCTGTTATTTATTAATTCTGTAGAATCATTTCTTATCTAGACATTTTAAAGGAGTTTGTTTAATTGAAAGAGCAGGAAATAGTTTGCAACTGACATTGCTATCAGTAATGCCATATATTTTTAATTTTTAAATCAATGGTATACATCATACCCCACTAAAGAGTAATGATTTTTACTATATGAGCTTTGTATTAATGGAAATTTATAATATTTAATAGTACTGGCTAAAAATAATCAAAGAAGTAAGATCATGTTCTAAAGCAGTAAGGAGTAAAAAACAGTAAATACCATTCTTTTTATATTTTGAAAAAAAACAGCATCTAGTGAGAAAAATTATATTACAGCAGAGATTTTTAAAAAGTCACTAAGAATAATGAAGTTTTGTGAGGATTGATTTTATGTCAGAGACTAATTTAATTGCTTTATTTGCATTCTTTTTAATCCTTATTAACCACTCCATGAAGTGGAAATATCACTGTTCTCATTTTAGGGAGCAAATGAAAATGATAGAAAGTGGAAAATTTACTCAAGGCAATGCAGTTCTAAGTAGTTGATAGGAATTCAATGAGTCTGACTCCAGAACTAAATATATTCTGAAATGAGTCTGAAGTAAATATGACTTTCAAGTTTAGCTGCTGAGATTTCCTAGTTGATATAGCAGTGAATAGAAATTTAGTTGGGTAGTATTTTATTACATTTACCCATCATGGAGAAAAAAAAAAAAAACAGTCATTCTAAACATGGATAGAAATTGCTAATTAGATTTTAGAACTTCTAATTTTCAAATTAGAAATCAAGCTATGACAATGAGAGTTGTCTAGGTCGACATCTTCAATAAAACTAGAATAAGATGCACACAAAGACACACACACACATATACCCTCAAGTGTACCTTCAGGTGAGGACAATCATTAGCTCCAAACAGCTATGACTTTAAAAAATTATGCCAAATTCCTTCAAGCAACCCCTCACCTATCTATCCTACCGTATACTTCTGTAAAGAACAAGAACATTGTAAGAACATCTGCAAAGGAAAGGAAGCCTTTAACTTACCCAAGGTGTCTGTAACCCCACAAATAGAAAAAGTAAGTCTACCTTAATGGTCAAAACACAAAATTATTTCTCTACATATCAGGGCACAGAGAACAAAGATGGAATTGAAAATTATATTTATTTGAAAAAACAATTTAAAAAGCATATTTTGGGAGTGTGGGGAGGAAGGAGAGGCACATATTAGCAAATAACTGATGAAGGGGTGATACAGCAAAAAGTAAAAAAAAAAAGTATATCCATTGAAAGAGAAAATAGTTTTAAACTCAGAAATCTACTTTTAACACACAGTGTAACTTTAAATGTATCATTCAGTAGAAACCACATCTGTCTGAAGATTATTTATTTAAAAAATAAAGCAAAAAGAGGAATAAATAACCATTTAGCAAACACTACAGTAATAATATTTTCAGGCAAGAATCACCAGTTGACACTAATGCCTTTGGGTCAACTAGGATGAATACAGGATATTTCTGTATTCTCAAGTACTTCCCCAGTTCATCCTTATTAATAGCAAAGAGGATGAGGTAACTTTGTAGTGGACCACTTTTGTATATAAAATGATTAAAGTGAATAGCCAGAATGAAGTCAATATGATGTGGATCGGGTGAATTGAGGAAGTTGGAATATCTCTTTTGTTGCATTCTTGTAAAAAGTACATAGCCTGAATTTTGTCATGATGAAACATCAGACAAGACCAAATTGGTGGGTGAACAACAAAATAACTGTTCAGAACTTATAAAATTAAGATAGTGATGAAGACAAAGAATAAAAAACTATCCTAACTTATAAAGTATGTAATAATTAAATGCAATGTTATATTGAAGTACATTCTGCTATAGGGAAAAAATTAGAAGGACAACTGCTAACATTCTAATAACATCTGTATGTTTTCCTGGCCTTGACAACTGTACTGTGATTATGGAGGACTGCATTGAAAGATATACCTAGATGGTAGGAATAGGGATATGTTTTATAATTTTAAAAAAATTGTATCATGTGTCATTTTATTGCAAAACATAAGATAAAGTCTTAAGCAAAAGTTTATTTTTTTTTAAGATTTATTTATTTATGCTTACAGAACTGGGGTACAGGCCCGAGGTGTGATGTGATCGCTGAAAGTATTCACCAGAGACAGAGTGGGGAGCAGAACAGGCCGACTGACAAGGTACACTGCTGAGGGGAACAGCAGGTGGGTCAGGAGAGGTCTGCCACATCATATGGATCATCTCCCTGGCCGGGGATTGAACTCATGCTGCAGTGGCTTACAAGAGCTTCATAATGTAGTGTTTTAACCTGCTGCGCTACCAGGGAGAGCCTGCAAAAGTTTATTTCTTAACCCCTTAAGTCTGAGTCAAAAAAGTACTTAATTTTCATAATGGATGTACTGATTGTAATTTTTTTTTTTTTGGCACACTAATTCTTTTAGATCACTGAACAGTTGAACAACTTAACTATAAGGTAAACCTAAACATTGATTTAACAAATAACCTATTTGTATTTCTGAGCTACAATTCAGGAAGTAACAAAATTAACAGAGAATAGAAGCAACATATACATACAATTCTGTTGGAAGAAATCAAAATTCTTTGCTTAAGAAAAAATCAAATATAATAAGCTATTTTAAGCAACTTCAGGTGAAGATTAGATTTTTTTTTTTTTGGTTAGACAATGGGAGTTTAGATCATTAGTTTTTAATCTATTTTATGTTATTTTTAAAACCACATTTTTGTGTGATTTAAATCTAGGAATATAACAACTGTTTTACAATGGACAAGACATTTTTATTCTTTTCAAGTTATCATTTTAGGATTTGTTTGCAATTTATAGGAAAAAATTGGCATCTTGAGGGAAAAATAATATTATTTACTCACTTGTCTGTGAGATAGTCTTTCTGGGGTAAATTAGAAATTAGTCTTTCTGTGGTAAAATTTCTTTGGAGCAACTACATCGTATCAGTCTATACTTAAACTAGTCATTGTGAGTTAAGAAAATAAAACAGCTGTAAAACAATAAATTGAAATATCAGTTTAAGCAACAAAGTATTTTAAACCTCTACTTTAGATTTATGTTAAATAATGTTAATAAAGTGTTATCTCTAGCTGTAAAAACAGTGTATGGCAGCTTTCAGCTAGTTAGTTATACTATAAAACAACAACCTTTGTCTCATTTTACTGGCAACCCATCTATAGGGATTGTAGCTTCCACTACTTAAGATTTAAAAAATTTTAAAACTCTGCGTTCTATGATGGTATTAAAATTGATGCAATGCCATTCCATACAAATAAAATTCTGTCTGAAGATTTAAAAGTAAATCACTTGAGGCCCTCCCTAGTGGCGCAGCGGGTTAAGGCACAGCACTGAGAAGCTTGAGCCACTTCCGCATGAGTTCGATTCCCGCCTGCCCCGGAGGTGACCACATGGCGTGGCAGACCTCTCCTGACCCGCCCGCTGCTCCCCTCAGCAGTGTACTTCGTCGATCTGCCTGTTCTGCTCCCCACTCTGTCTCTGGTGAATCCTCTCACCCTCCGCATCTCTGGCCTGTACCCCAGTTCTGTATGAATAAATAAATAAATCTTTAAAAAAAAAAAGTAAATCACTTGAGATAAAATGAAGATGATTTTTAAACAAATCTTGTTTAAGAACCATGAATTTACAGTAAAATCCAAGGTGCAGAAGGCAGAATACGAGCATAAAAGTTTATCTGTGAGGCCAAGCTTTTAAAATTGGCAGAATGTAAATCAATATTTATGATGGAATTAAAAGATATCCCTATAGGTGGTAAATATCCCGTGTAAAACATGACAAGATGACGGGCCATAAAAAATATCTTAGGCAAGTCAGGAAGCTAAACGAGGAACCAGGACACCTTAGTGTAGGGAATGACAAGAACAGTTAATGACGGTGGGGACAGAGCCTTCATCGGGACTGATCACAACAAGAGCTGCTGAGGACACCTCCCAAGTCAGGTTTTAACTTGAACAGGGAGGCTAAAACATTGCTGTTAGTACACATAGAGCAATTTCAACCCAGAGCTTCAGGACAATTACCATTTCCATCCTCTAACTATTAGAAAAATTGGAATAATGTCTCATTCTTAATCACAGGGATTTTTTTGTCAAATTATATTTATGTTTTTAGAAAGGCAGAATTATAACAGGATGAATTTTTAAAAATCCTTTCTCTGAGACTAGATTGTTAAATATATGAGGTAAGAAAGCAATAATGTTTATAACACGTTAAATCGGGAAGAGTAGCAGTTACATGGGTCATTTTTATTTATTTATTTATTTTTTTATAACAAAAGTTTATTTTTACATCATTTTGTACATTTTTTTTTTTCCATCTCAATTGTAATCCCCGCGGGTTTCCCATCACCAAGGCACCCGTGTGCCATCACCATAATACATGGGTCATTTTCATAAAATTTATTTTTGTGATAACAATGAAATAAACTGCCCAGAGTTCTTTACCTTTGTGTCACCCTTAGAAGGGTGAGAATGTTTGTAGTTCCAGGCTGATTGTTGTGTTTGCATTTTTTTTGGAAGATTTATTTATTTATGCTTACAGAACTGGTGTACAGGCCAGAAGTGTGGTGGGTGAGAGGATTCACCAGAGACAGAGTGGGGAACAGAACAGGCAGATCGACTGAAACACACTGCTAAGGAGAGCAGCGGGCGGGTCAGGAGAGGTCTGCCATGTCATGTGGGTCAGCTCCCTGGTGGGGGATCAAACTCGAGCTGCAGTGGCTTTGTAAAGCTTCATAATGTGGTGTTTTAACCCGTTTTGCCAACAGGGAGAGCCCTGTAGTGTTTGCATTTTTATTAAACACCTTTTGTTCTCAGATATCCACGTTTAGAAAATAAGTTGTATGACTTTATATAGGGATGTAGTGATCAGAGTTAAATTGCCAAGTGACACTGTGGTCATTCGTCCATTTGTGTGTTTAAGGCAACTATAATACACCTACTACATGTTACTTTTGGAGAAGTGAAAGAATAACACCTTTACTCCATTGTTACATTATGGTCCATTGGCTAGACTATTGGTATCACCGGAAATCTGTTTGAAACAGAAAAATGAAGCAATCTTAGACTTGCAGATTCTGCATTTTATCAAGCCCAACCGACTCATATACATATTTTAACTTGAGAGGCACTAATGTAAGAACCCTAGATAGATGCTCCCTGAATACATGTTTGTCTCCCTCTGGATGGCTATGGGCTACGAACACAACAAATAAATGGTTCCTTTCAGATCAGGACTGGGCACAGTTGGTACCCAGTATTTCCAATCCAAATGAATTCATGAGAGGATTTATTTTCAAGATGAGTTCCTAATGAGGTCAACAAAATATACAACTGTCTGCAATAGCCATTGCCCCTCCCAGTTCCTGTGTTATTCTTAGAGTCATCATCCTCAGAAGTGATGCTATAGGAAGTCAGGAGGGGGGAGTGTTAGGGTGTAACTCAGTGGTTTGTTTCCTGCTTGTGAGTAGGTGCACTCTAACAGAGGTTCAATCATTGACTCACTTATTTAGAAGATTTGGTGAATCTGTTGGAGAGACTGGATTAGCTACAAAACCTGCCTTTTTTTTGTTTATGATCCACTAAGCTAAATTTATGCTTAAGTGGCTCCATTTTTCTCCCCCTATCCCAATGGGGTTGTAGGCTCATGTTCAGGAGATGTGAAAATTGTTATCCACAAAGGAAAATTTACATTAAAAGTGTGGACTGGGGGCCCTCCCTGGTGGCGCAGCGGGTTAAAGCACAGTACTAAGAAACTTAAGCCACTTCCGCATGAGTTCGATTCCCACCTGCCCCGCAAGTGACCACATGGCGTGGCAGACCTCTCCTGGCCCGCCCGCTGCTCCCCTCAGCAGTGTGCTTCGTTAATCTGTCTGTTCTGCTCCCCACTCTGTCTCTGGTGAATCCTCTCACCCTCCGCATCTCTGGCTCTGTATGAATAAATAAATCTTTAAAAAAAAATAAAAAAAAAAGTGTGGACTGGATTCACATTTTTGTTTTTCTTTCCAATTCTCTAAAATAGTTAATCATAAAAAGAACTTTTAGAAATATTCTTTGTAACAATAAATTTTTGAACTGCTATTGTCTTAAGCTACTTTTCAGATTTTTCAGGCAGAATAATAAAGAATATAGCATTTTTGGAAAGAACAGAAAAAAGTGATGCTAAAAATGCTTCACAAGTCTTATAGGATAAGCAGTGTGTTAATATAAGGCAAGTTTGCTGAGAAGATGATCTTTTCTCAGTAGAAAAGAAATTTGATAGTTTCTTAGCAAGGAAAAATTGAACATTATTAACCAAGCTGCACATGTGTGTAAAATAGTAGTTCTGGTGTTCTTTGCAAATCTAGTTGTCTTAGCCATCAAGTTCTGGAAAAGAATCATTTCTGAATTTAAATACTTGATGGTCCTTTACTGAGTACCAGTAAGTGTCATGTATTGAGAGAAGGAAAACAACCTATAAGTAGTTGGCATAGATCTTATCCCCTTGTAAGCGCTCCATATACTCTAACAAGTTAATGAAAGCACTTTGCTATACTGGTGTCAGAAACAGTCATGTTGGGCATTATTTCCCAGTTAAGATACTGTCATTTGTGTTCATCAGCTACTTTTAAAGAAGAAATGTGAAGATGGTAAAATCTCTGGTAGAAAAAGAAGAGGGGAAGGCATGACTGTTGGCAGAATATGAGGAACAAGAAAGATTTTTTTTAATGCTACCATAATACAATATCAAACATCATAACAATATATTGAAATGAGGCCTGACAGTGATGTTTCCAAGTTACAGACTGTCCCCTAACATTCAGATATAAATATTTCCCTACCTAGGTGCTTTGATTTTTCTAAAATGACTGATGAATTCCTTAGCAAAATAGTTAAGAACCAGATGCTGAAACAGTATAGGATCCCTTTGGTAGCGTACAAGGAATTATATTTCTATTTATACATCAAAAAAGCAGCACAACTTAAATTCTAGGTCAACTTGTACTCTAATATAGGTTACTAAAATTTTTGCTCATAGTGTGAGACATAAATAACAAGAGTAGAAGTGTCAGGATCTAAGGTCTGAGTTCCATTCTTTTGATATACTCCATTGTCTTTTTCTTTTCATTTTCCAGCTACAGTTGCCCTATTTCACTTCTGTTCCCTTTCAGTCCCTTTTACTTGCACTCACTCCCCTCTACATAGCTCCCGGGGCTGTTTCTTCTCGAAATATTACTCTATCTTCCTTTTACGCTGTGTGTCTGGGTCAATCTCAGGTTAGTATTTGGTCTTATTTCTGTCTTGGACTCCAGCTTTTATTAGAAATAAATTTTGACCATGTATACACACACACACACACACACAAAATGCTCAAAAACACTGCTTAAAAGAATGATTACAATGATTTTATACAAGAATTTAGTTTTCTTAATATCAAACAATATAGCAAAATATTACTTAGAAGTCAAACTACCTTTTCTTTATTGAAACACATACTTTGAACTATTTCCAGATATATTAGAATGAGTTTTGGTAATGTTCTAGCAAATCAAGACTGTTTCTAATACTTGACTTTTAAAGCAAATGAAAGAATATCTGTAAATATTTGGCTGCACCGTCTGTCAGTTACTTCTTTTTTGTTTTAAGATTTATTTTATTTATGGATCCAAATGCTACTGTATAGGCCAAAGGTGTGTGTTGGGGGGGAGGAGGTGGTGAGGGGCTTCACAGAGTGGGGAAGAGAACAAGCACATCCACTGAAGCACTGCTGACGAGAGCAGCAGGCAAGACAGGAGAGGCCTGCTGCACCATGTTCCCCAGTTGGGGATCAGGGATTGAACTGGTGCCACAGTGGCTGCTGATAGCTTCATTGTGCTGAGATGTAACCCCTTGAGCCAACAGGAAGGCCTTCTGTCCATGATTTCTCTAGGGTAAAAGTACTACAGGAATCTGGCTAAGATCCCTGGGGTTAGAGCCTAAGACCCCTGATCTGAGCTGAGAAATCCAGGTTCTAGTAGAAAGCACAGGAGGCAAATTTACCACTAAACCCAATTCAAGCCTAATATTAGCCAAAAAAAAAAAAAAAAGAGCCCTACGAAGCAGTACAGCATAAATTTTAACAGATAGCTTTGACCTTTCCTCTTCAATAAATCCTTGTGATGCTATCGTTCTTAAATTATTGTGTGTATATTAGTTTTATATGTTCAGATGACCTTTCTAGAACAGTAAACCTGTTCCTAACTACTGGATATAATTTTAACTGACATTTATATTAAAACAGTTTTGAGACATATAGTCTAGTGTTGTTGCAATTACTGTTTGGTATATCTAACTTATATTCTTCTATTATTCTGATTCATATAAATTTTATCTATCCTATTGCATTGCTTAATATTTTTGTTGTATATTATACTAAATATAGACATCTTTAAAAATATAAAAGCTAATTTATTTACATTTTGACCAAAATTATTATTTAATAACCATCATAATGATCAACATACTCCCCATTCAGAATATTTATTGAGCACCTACGACAAGCCAGGTATTATTTTGTATACTTTTGGAAAATAAAAGTGATATTGCATATTGCACCAAAGCAGTTTTATAGAAGAAATAAAATTCACTTAAATATTTAGTAAAGCATAGAAGTTGTCTAGAGTATAAATTAAAACATAGTTTTATCTCCTATGGGTGTCACTATAAGAAACGAAGTCCATGTAGGTGATGACACCAGAGGAATGGATTCATATATATTGCATGCCTATTGTATCTGCAAGTTACAGTATGCCCTTCTTATTTAGCATAAAAACATTTTGTAAGAAAATATAGGGCCCTCCCTGGTGGCACAACAAGTTAAGCACAGCACTGTGAAGCTAGCCATAGCCGCTTTAGCATGAGTTCGATCCCCAGCCAGGGAGGTAACCCACTTGGTGTGGCAGACCTCTCCTGACCCTCCTGCTGCTCCCCTCAGCAGTGTACTTTCTCACTCTGCCTGTTCTGCACCCCATTCTGTCTCTGAATCCTGTCACCACCCCCTGTACCTCTGACCTGTACCCCAGTTCTGTATGAACAAATAAATACATCTTTAAAAAAAAAAGAAAATATAGACACTAGACCTAACTTATAGCTAGATTTTTAAATGATCAGTTTTTGTCCCTAGTCCTTATAATGAATGAATAGAACATGTGGAACCCATTAAACAATTTAGTCTTATTTCAAACATCATGTTTTTCCACTGTTTACATTTAATGGAATTTTTACTTGAAATTATTTTGGAAAAAAAATTTAATATGGAGAGTAGAAAAAGAGGGAAATTCAGGTTAAAAAAAGACAATTTTAAAAAGTCTCAAAATAGGGCACCTTATTGGACTTTGGTAAGATATAAAAAATGAGTATTAATAATTAATGAAAAAAGTTTGAAAAGTTATTAAACTCTAGATTAAAATTAAAAAGGAATTAAATACTTAGGATATTAAAAATTTGAAAACTATAAAAGCATTAAAAACTGAACGATTATGTCAAGAATAAAAACAAATATGTGGAGGTGTCAAAAATGTTAACTGAGTTCGAAAAGAGTAATTGTTTGCTGATCTTCAGTTTTAGATGGAATTGTACAAAGTGCATTGTAAGAAGAAAGAAGAAGCAATCGAACCACTACACATTGCTCATAAGCAAATTTCTACATTTTTTTTGCTGTTCTATTTTATTTATTTATTTATTTTCATCGTTGAAGTAGTGTTGATTTACAAGAGTACATAAGGTTAGAGCGTATCTATTCACAACTCTGCAGATGTATGTTACCATTCGACATTTTTCATCAAAGTATTAGCAGTCCTCCACCCTAGTAAATTGGATTCTCTCTCCCTTTGATCCCCACAGCTCATCCTTTCCCTTTGGCAACTTTGACTCTACCGTCAGTTTTTCGGGTTTGTTTTGGTTTAATTTTCTTTGATTTGTTTCAGTATCTTCCACAAATGAGTGAGCATCTATTACTTCTGTCCTTCTAACTTATTTTGCTTAGCATAAAATCCCCTGTACTTTTAGTCCATGTAGTTGCAAATGGCAAGCTTTCATCTGCTTTATAGCTGAGTAGTGCCCATTATGTATAAAACCACATGTTCTGGATCTTCTCACCTATCCTTGGGCACGTAGTTTATTCCTAAAATTTGACTTTTATTCATGGTGCTGCATAATTTTTAAAGACAATTTAGTTTATAATAATTTTATAAAATGAAATCATTTTGAATGTTTGTGTATTTGGAGCTGATACCGAGGGAATTGCCAAAATTAGAAAAGACATGAAAAGAAAATAATATAAAAATGTTAAATATTTATAGTCTTCTTTTTTTTAAAGATTTATTTATTTACTCATACAGAACTGGGGTACAGGCCAGAGTTGCAGGGGCAGTGAGAGGCTTCACCAGAGACAGTGGGGGGCAGAACAGGCAGATCAATGAAGTACACTGCTGAGGGGAACAGCGGGGGAATCAGGAGAGGTCTGCCCGCGCCATGTGGTCACCTTCTGGGCAAGGGATCGAACTCATGTGGAAGTGGCTTTCGATTTTTAGTGCTGCGCTTTAACCCGCTGTGCCACCAGGGAGGGCCATATAGTCTTTTATAATTGTGTAAAATTTATAATTGAAAACTTCCAGAGATATACCAAACTACATAATAGTCATCTATACAATCAGCTTGAATATTATGGAATTACCAAAAATATATAAAGAAAAATACTCCTTTAAAAATCATTGATTTTCACCCATATTCAATGATTATCTTACAAAAAATGGGATAGATGGAAAATTAAATATAATTTAACTAATAGCATTTGAATAGTATCAGGAGATCAAAACAGCTACAGATAAATAAAATTATTATTTTTTCTAATTAAGTCACATATCAGCATTGTGCTGTAAAGTGGATATTTAAGATCAATAAACCTCACTCAAATCCTGATTCTGGCTTTACCTGGTTCTAATGATCATGCTAATTTTTCTGCATTTCTTTGTTTTTGTAAAACAGAAATGTTGTACAAGCTAGCTATTAGTATAAGACTCTCAGGAAAAATGGCTGGTTACCTTAAAATTTTCAAACTAATTATTAAAATTAAAGATGGTACTTAGAGATGTGAAATTCAGAAAAGATGTTTCATTTCTCAAGTAAGAATGAACATCCCAAGTTGGCTGTCAAAAGGAAAACTCTTCCTCTAATTAGCATCTAACCAGTTATGTCTTTTACTGCATTTAATATTAAATTTTTACAGATCACCTACATTGGTGGATATGATAATAGATCACATTCTCTGTTATATATTCTTGAATTAATGTGCCATGATGTGTTCATTATACATTTAGGACTTACTCAGTGTTTTCCAAAAATATTTAAGATTTTCTTCATCAACGTATTGTATTTTATTTTAAATAAGATCCCCAGTATTTAAAGAACTTTGACTGCTAGTATAAGTAGTGTTATTTATAAAAAGCATTCCCCATTTGCTTTTTCTGTGTGATAGAAATATAAATGAAATTTGATGTTGATTTTGAATCTAAAACATTTGCTAAACTCCCTAATTAACCTTAATTACTTTCCCATATATTCATCTAGATTTCTATGAACATTGCCATACCTTTTGAAGGTAATAGGAGCTTGATTTATTTTCCAATATCTTAATAATTAATAGACAGAGTCCTACAATTCAATCTAACTTGGTTTTAATAGTATTATTATTTTTTATTTTTTTGCTTATAAGTTTGTATGTTTTGGGATGAGCTTTAATTATTATTGACAGATTTTAAAACTTTTGACCTATTTTGATGTTAATACTATACTAGTTTCATAAAATCAGCTGGAAAGTATTCACTTTCTCTTAACAGAAAATGTGTGTGATAACATAACTATTCTTTAAAGTTTTTAGAATCACTGGTGAAGCTGTTTTTGTGGATGGTTTTTCATTTGTAGAAAGAATTTTAAATTACTGATTCAATTACCTTAGTGGTTAGCTATTTCAGGCTTCATATTTCTTCAGTTAATTTTGATAATGGAATTGTCTATTTCATTTAAGTTAAAAAACACTTTTGCCATCAAGTTAATAATATCTTTTTATCTTATTTATATTTGTAGCATCTGACATTGTGTCCTGTTTAATTCTTATGAAGTTTATTTATACTATTTATACTATTACTTCCTTGATGAACCCTGCCAGAAGTGGATTCAGTTTATTATTTTCACATTTCACACTAAATTCTCTGGTACACCTTCTTGAATTGTAGAAACTAGAAAGTTAACATGACATTTCCATCTTTGGCTTCTCTTGTGAGTCTAGTGATCTTACGTCTTGAGTCTGAGCTCAGAACCGAACTGACCAGGGACAGCAAGAGTGGCTTAGAATAAAACCTCATTTTTTTAATAACACCAAGTCAGCATCAGCTTCTTGATTTTGACAGCTTCTCGAATGTCATCAAACAGCGCGGTTCTAGAGTTGTGCCTGTGGTTATCGTTTCTCAGAGCAGAACTATGAAGCTAGCTGTAGCCACTTTAGCATGAGTTCAATCCCTGGCCACAGAGGTGACCCCTATGGTGCAGCAGACCTCTTCTGTCTCACCCGCTGCTCCCCTCAGCAGTGTAATTCATCAGTTTGCCTGTTCTGTTCCCCACTCTGTCTCTGGTGAATCCTCTCACCACCCCTGCACCTCTGGCGATACCCCAGTTCTGTATGAATAAATAAATGTTTTAAAACAAAAGAAAATAATACATATTGGTATGGGAATATGGGAATGTAATTTATAAATGTATACTTATACATATAAAAGTATTTAATCTTTCTCTGGATACATAAAATGAGTATACTCATTCTGTAGATAATTCATACAAAGTAACACATCTAGAATATAATGAATTCCGTTTTAAATCCAGAGGGTATAAATTTATAGTTATCGTAAAAAGCTCTTATAAAGGGCTACTAAAAATTGTTTATTAAAAATTTTTAAGTATGAATTTTAAAACTTCATTTTTATTTTACAGATGCATGCTAAAAGGTATGTTGAAATAAAACGGTATCTGTAATTTGCTTGAACATGACTGGAAAGAAGTGAAAATGAAAACTACAGATACAGCAATAATAATACTTGTTGATATAGAATAATAGTATCATGGCTTTTTATATGATTTTTCCTATGTTTTAAATTTTTCATGATTCAAAGTTAAAAAAAGAATGTGAAGAAATTAAGTTAAACTGGAAACGTATAAAAAGGAGCTTGTTAAAGATTGGTTGGTCAACTTTATTTTCTAAGTGATATCTCTGAGGAACCTAGGACTTTTTTTTGGGCCAAGGATCAAATCAATAACAAAAGAAAAACTGGCCAACATGCCTGAGAGAAAGTGAGAAGACATATTTACAAAAGCAACATAGCCAAGTTATATTCTGCACCAGTTCCAAATAGCTGTCATTTCCCCTACCCATCTGTTTAGCTGTTTTTACATCCAATATTCTTCACATTATAATAAGGCAAAATTTCTACTTTAAAAAGTGGTTGGTGTTTTGATATGTGATCATAAAATGATTCATCCTAGATGATTTAAAGTGCCTTATAAAAACGTGGGCCTGGATCAGCTAGTCATTGCATTTAATTGGTACTTACATAGGGCTAAAATAGTATTGCCTTAAATAATGCAAAGATTAATTTTCCTTTCATAAAAATCAGAGATAGACAGTCTGAAGATGATTTGACTGCTCAACCATAATTACTAAGATTTCAAACACCTTTGTTTTTTTGATCCAACCATAAAATACATGCCCTTAAGGAAAATGGAGGCCTATTTACTGATAAAAAAATCCATATAATATTTTTTTAGTAACCCAATGCTTATACTTGTGGTCCCCCCAATTGTCTTTATTTCCCCTACCTTGGCTATCCGGATCTGCAAAGCAGCTGAAAAAATAAGTATTTTATTAGCTTCTTAAAAGTCCCATTTTTATGCATTCACTTATTGAACTAATGAAAATGTTATTAGTAGACTAGTGAACTGTGAGTCACAAATAATCAGACCACCCTCTGAACAGTGATACTTCCTTTTCATTGACTCCAGTCAACAGATACTATGGAAAACAAAATTTTAAGATAGTCTTTTATTTGCAAATGTGTGTGTGTGTGTATGTGTGTGTGTGTGTGTGTGTGTCTAGATACAGAATCCTGTCATGATAACCGGGAAGAACTTGCATGGAAGAATGTGGTACTCTAAAGAGTATGTCTTTGACTTAGCAATTGAGTTTCTATTAGATGGATTTCCTCTCATCTTAACGGTTTCCCCCCTCCCCCCCAGGAGAAATCATCTTAGACTTGTAAAGTACTAAAAAAAAAAAGTTACTGAATTACTGCAGTGATGCGACTACTAGTGATACTATAAGGAATTAGTAATTCTCTAGGGCTGTATATTTTTGACTGTCTCTGTATGTCCAGGCTATTTAATGATTTTGAATATGCAGAATTTAAGTTATAGAAAACTGACTGTGATGCAAATGTTACCTGTCTATAGCCAATTATTCCTGCTCTTAGCAATGCAAATGAAATTTGACAGGGAATTTAAATCCTTAAACTCAAATTCCCATTTGAACTGGGTTTGGTATCTGATTAATTTCCTCAGTAATTAATGAGTTAAATTGAACTTTTGATAGTTGTCACTTTATATTTTGAGTAAGTTATGATTTTGCCTTTTTTTAAAATTAGTGTTGACTGGTTTTGTGGATCCCACCAAAATGCTCAAATTAACTCACTCCAGGTAGTGCTGGAGAAGAGCAGCCTCCATAAATAATAGACATCACCATAAAAAGTGGGGGTTCTTGTAAGGTCCAGGAGGGGGCAAGGCTGGGGTAGGGAAGAGAAACTTGAAACTGCTGCTGCCTAGATACTGGGAACCAACTGCCCAGCCTACACAGCAGTCTGAAAAAAAGTAATCCCAACGGGCGCGACTTCTCTGACATTGGCTCTCAGGGGTCAGGGAACCTTGCCTGGGAGTGCAATAAAATTGCTGCTTGTCAGAAACTTTGCCCGGCTCTCCATTTCTTGACTGCACCAAACCTTTCAGTTCTATTTTCTCCACTCCCCTTAACAATGGGCAGAACTGAGTGGTCCGGTGAAACTATATAGCACAGAAGGCAAGTGAACTCTGGGGAACCATGTGGAGCAGGGCCCATTTGCTTCTTACCTTTGAACTTGCACTTCGGACTTGGGGGCTTAGAAAACACTTGTGGAGGAGAGAGATGCAGAGTTGAGAAGAGGCACTTGGATGAGAGACACATGGAAGGCTGACAGTGGCAGTTATTGTCTTGATTTGTACTTTTATTTTGCTCCTTTCACCCCAGAATTCCCTGCCTCCTTTCATCCCTTTTCTCAGGTTCACAGCCAGAAGGTGCTTTAAATTTGTGGCAAGCTTTTGGGGCTCAGCAGCTCACTTCCCATCAACCCTCTTTGGTTGGGCATTTGCCCATGAGAAGAATAACTTTAGGTGTTTTATTGGGAAATTGTTATTCCTCTCTATGTTTACTAATCCTGTTAAAGTCGTGAATCAACTTTCACATATGGCAAAAGTGAAAAAAACAAACAAACAAACAGACTTTCCTTTAAGCAGTAAGTTTTATTTTGCCAACCACTTCTTTGGAACCATTAAGTAGGAAAAAATAGAACATTTCAGTCATTGACTGTTTCAGTCTCCCTGATTAGAAAGAAAACACCTGCGCTTACTGATAGTTGTAGCTATGTCTCTTTTCCCTACCAATTTGTTGTCCATCATGATGCTGCCAGCTCTTATCTGTTCTGAGAACAGAGTCAGGGACACAGGATGTACACAATAAGTTCTGTTTGCTGCTCTAGAACTACTTTTCTACAGTTATCTACTCTTCTCTCTGCCCCAGAGGGTTGTCTGGGCACCGATCGGGGCCCTTATTTCTAGCTAGGGTTATCAGACTGATTGATGAAAGACAAGTAAGTCAAAAAGAAGTTTTAACAGCAAATACCTCTGGTGTACATGGAAGAAACACAGTAAAATGATGAAATTCACCTGCAAGACTTCAGACAACATCTTAAACAGCTCAAGCGGGACTAAACTGATCAGGATAGGGAGGAGGGGATGGTCAGTTATGGGGGTACTAGGGGAGGCACAGCAAAAGAAGATATGCATGTTTTGCACATTTAAATTCTGCCATCTCCACTGAAAACTTGAGATTAGATCTTCCTGGTCCAGCGAGAAAGGCTTTTGCAAACACAGAGTTTCCTTTGTAGCCACCACTCAGTCTTCAGAGACCTTCCTAAGGAATCAAACGTCTGCCTAAGAAGGCATGCTTGGGGCTGGTAAACTTGATTCTTTACAGTTACCAGCGTACTTTTATTCTTTTATTGCCTTTACCAACTCCTTGCCCTGGGACTAGAGTGGGATATAAAAATATTTTTCTCCCTTTTGATTATTAAATTTCTTCTGCCCCCGTACAGTAATTTTTCATGTCTTTGTTTAGAATTTTAGGCTGTATGTTACCAGAGATTGAAACAGTGTAAATCAGCAAGAACAAATACATAACATACATATTCAGAAATATTTTATTTCATACCTATCATGGCATGATTTTAGTCATACTTTGACTGTATTTTCTCAATCAAGAGAAGATAAAAATAAGGTTTTAACATACGACTATTTATAATAATGAAATTTTTTGAGTAGTTTGTCCTTACTAAAAGGCTAAAGAGTAGAGTTGTAAGAGGGACACTAAAAGTATTTATTAATAAATTTAGGAAAAAATATCTCCTTTTAGGTCCTGAGAATTTAAAAATTCAATTCATTATTTTTATTTTAAAATACTCAATTTAAAAATGTTGATGAAAACTCTTTAAATGATTTTATTATTGTTAGCATGCAGGCAGTGGTACCAAGAGACCCCAAAATATTATAGGGTGCTCAGTAAAAAGGAAATTCAGCCTTCTACACCACGAGGGTAGCAAAAACAGACTTAGTATGATAGATTTCTTAATACAGTTGGTATTTGTAGAGAAAAAAGAATTTAAAATAACGACTTTCCATAAAACTCCCCAAATTACCCATTCCTTATGGCAAATGCCCAATCAGGGAGGTTTGACCCAAAGCAAGTCTGTTGAGATCACAAAGCATGCCACCAGTCTCAGGTACCTGATGGCAGGGAACCCGAGAAAGTGATTAGTCAGGATGCAGAGAGCCGCGATGGAAGTTAGACCCAAAATGTGCCACATCACGATAACAATGAGAGGATAACAGCATAACTACAGATTCATTTATTGAGAAAAGTCAAATGAATTAGCTAAAAGCCCTCAAAATATACAGTTCCTCAGTATGTCATAGCATATGATTGAACTTACAGAAATCAGTAGTAGTTAAACATATCTGAAGACTGGGAGTCAAGATCAAGTTTCTAGGGGATTTCAGTTCTGGTGAGCTCACAGTACTCTGTTGTGTCCTCCCATCATGGAAAGAACGAGTTCTTGGCTTTTCTTCTTGTCAGGACACAAATCCCATGATGGTGTATCTACTCCAATGATCTCATCTAAACTCAATTAGGTTCCATATGCTTTGCTTTAATTGTGACAATATTGTAAGGTATTAGGATCTCAACAGATGGATTTTGAGAGAAACAGATATTCACTCTATAGAAGAAAGGAACTTTTAATTGTATACTTTTTAATATTTTTTTTGATGATTGAAATTTGCAAGTCTTTAACACTTTTGAAAACTCCAAAATCCAAACACTCTCCAATAATAGAAAGAATGGTAGCACATTAACAATCAAAACGTGAATGAATAGGTGAGGAGCAGGAGAAGCAAGAATTTAAAGGGTCAATGTTAAATCTCACTTTTTTTTTAAGATTAATTTTTTTATTTATGCATACATACAGATGTAGGGTACAGGCCAGAGGTGCAGGGGCAGTGAGAGGATTCACCAGCGACAGATTTGGGAGTAGAACAGGCAGATCTACAATGTATACTGCTGAGGGGAGCTGCAGGCAGGTCAAGAGAGGTCTGCTGTGCCATGTAGGTCACGTCCGAGGCAGGGATCGAACTCATGCTGAAGTGGCTTTAGCTTCTTAGTGCTGTGCTTTAACCCACTGCGCCAACAGGGAATGCCCAAATCTCACTCTTGTAAACTAATATTTTTGTTGAACTTGCTTTTATTCATCATTGCAAAGGGTTAGGTTTTGTATTTGGATAGTCACTTTCTCCTCCAAAACTTCATAGTCCAATAAGTTGGCATCTTCATTAGTAATTTAAATTATTCCCAAATTTGTTCTCAGATGAGTTCCATAAATTATGAGAGGCAGATATCTATAGTATTTTGAAGGAATAAATGGGAAAAACATGCAAATGATAAGGGGGTTATAAAAGAAAGCGCTCCCACAGAAAGCGGTATCCTCAAATGGTTTTTGTTCTCCTTGAGCTGGAAGCCCCAGATGGCCAAGCTTTCTGGAAAGGACAGCTAGTGATAAACAGAGGAGGTGACAAGATTTATAGTGGGGGATTTGAACTGAGGGGAAGCACTGAGTCATTTGGCCCAATGGCTTTCCGTACGCATAAGCATACAAGTGTAAGTAGGTATATCTGCACGACATAGAGGCGAATAAAGAGAGCATACTACTTATTTTTGCATTTTCCATGTTAGACATGGTTACTCACAAGGATTTCCCTCTTTTCTAAATTGGAAAATTCATTGGTATAATCACCTCCTACAACTGAAAAATTTATTGTAGAAAACATGAAGAATTTCAGAGGAAGTGACTCCAGCAGGAATATCTAAACATAGAAAACAGTTATGTTAAGTGAATTATTTCTGAAATAATTCCTTAGTATCTAAGCAAGAACATCTAGATAAGTCAGCTCATTCCTAAATGCTTGAAAATAATTCTCTCCATAGTCATTGTTTCTATGTTTGTGGTGTTAGCAAAATCATGGAAGATTTTGATATAGTAACAATATACATAGTACAAAACATCATATATATGAACGCATTTACTAAATATATATTTTATATATAAGTATATATTGTATGCTATAAATATTTAATGTTCAATAAATTCAATAACAAATTTGTACCTATATATGTTTATAGTAATTTTCCTTCCTGACTGAGATACAATATAAGAAAAGACAGATTGACAGGAGGACAACAAAAGTATAAAAGCAGTCATACTTCTTATATACATGAGCTATACCTAAGGAAAACCAAATAACTCATTCAAATGGTGTAAACCTCTGAGATAGATAAAGTAACATCTTCATCTAAGGAAAAAAGATATTGTGAGAAAGAAGTGGACATTCATGAGAGGTTACTAGGAAAGACACAGTCGACGAGGGTATGGCTCTGTGTAGATTGAAATACACACATACACACACGTGGGCACATACATAGAACATATGCAACACACATATTAAAAGTTTATAAATTACACATTAATCACGTGTGTAATTTATGCACACATATGACTTTTAATGCATACTTATGTGTGTATATGTGTACATGCATGCATGCATATATAATTTCACCAAGATATCAAATAATTCCTTTGTTCAACCCACTTTAGAGAAGAGAAATTCTATAAAAATATTTCATCAACTAAATCTTCCTATTCTGCTGTCATTATCATCTTCCTCTCAACAGTAGCAATGATTCCCAAATTCAGAGTATAAACCGTACACAATATAGAGAAGCACTGTGTATCGCCCCAAAATATATCTCTCTGGCATATTGCTATGGTAATTAACCTGGTAATTGTTAAGAAACATCAGACATAGGGAAAGCTCTGAAACCCTAACAGAAGTTCCCTTTTGTGAAAGCTGAAAAAAATCTACATCTGTAGGAGTATTTTCTTTCCTGTACCAGAAAAGATGACCAAATACCTAGAAACTTATCAATAAAAAAGGACAATGACTTAAATATCCCTAACAACCACACTCTTGTTTATTGTGACCTCTTTATCCTCAAAATCACTTGCCTTTAGTTGAACATGTTACTTAAGGGTTTGACTTGGGCCATTTTGATGAGCTGGTAGGTTTTCCTGGGTTTCTTCCAAGTAAAAAGGAGATGTATGTGTTAGAAGCTTTTCTCTTATTAATCTGGCTTTTATTACAGGGATGTTCAGCCAAGATGTAGCCAAACTTTTCTTGTCTTGCAGAGTATCAGGACAGAGTAAAACACTGACAACATGGAAACACAGGACAAGTATTGATTTTGTTGTGACCAAAAAAAGACAGTTAAACAACTAATGCTTCCAAAGAAACTGTCTCATAGAGAGGATGGTAAAGTGAAATAAGATGTGAGGGGTCTTCAGGAATGCCTTTGATTCACTCCTTGCTGTCAACCTTATCAAATATTTATAATCTTCAGCAGAGAGTTCTGAAATAAACATATTTTAAGGAAAACATGAGTTTGTCAAGTACATGGCTAATCTCATCTTGGCCTTTTTTATGGACAAGGAGCTAATGTATAAGAAGACCTGTGCCTGGTGACCTGAGCCAACAAAGAGAGTCTTTGGCTCTTACTGCCTGTGCTCACAAACAACCCAGAGAGTAAAGGAAAAATAATTTTCCCCTCTTTGCCATCACTTTGTCATTAAGAATAAATCTGCCTGAGTCGAGAATTTATTAATTGTCGTAACATATCCTTTGAAGTTTGTCTTTGAGAATCCTTGTTATTTTGTAATCATTAGGAACCCCAGTAAACAATGAAAATCTAGTTTTTATTAAATATTTCCTCACTGGGGCCATTTTGACAAGTCTGTGAAATGACAGTGGAAAAAATTTCTCCAATTCACTACAAATTTTCTCATATATTGATTGTAGAAATTCTAACAAGGTGGAAAAAAATACAGGCAACTCTGCTAATTGACCTAAATTTAAATTGATGATTATTAACCTCTGAGGATACATCCTCAATTGATTCCCATTCTTCCCTAATGAGATCATTTCCATCACTAACAAATACTGTAGACTTACTTGTTTATTTACTTCAGATTATTGATCATATATCACAATATCAGTTCTTCGCTGGATCATGTGTAGATAATTGCACCTGTTAAGAGTCCTTAGCTTCCAGGCCCTCCCTGGTGGCACAGAGGGTTGAAACGCAGCACTAAGAATGGAAAGCCACTTCCGCAAGAGATCCATCCCCCCCTGCCCGGGAGGTGACCCACATGGCGCGGCAGACCTCTCCTGACCCGCCCGCTGCTCCCCTCAGCAGTGTACTTTGTTGATCTGCCTGTTCTGCTCCCCACTCTGTCTCTGGTGAATCCTCTCACCACCCCTGACCCCTGTGCCTCTGGCCTGTACTCCAATTCTGTATGCACAAATAAATAAATAAATAAATCCTTAAACAAACAAAAACAGTCCTTAAAAGAGTCATTAGCTTCCTAGCCTTCTTCCCTCTCTTTCCCTCCCCTCCCTCTTTTCATCCTTACTTTGTTGAAAATAAAGGATAAAAGTGACAATATACTAGTAGGCTCAAGAACAAGAAATCTGTGGACAGGCCCAAAAAATAACTGGGGAGTTTTGAGTTTCTATAGTCATTTGGATTTAGGGTTCTGAGACTTATAGTTGTATCTAAAATTTAAAGTTCAGAGAATTAACGCACGAGAAGCTATGAAACATTTGACTTTTAGGTCTTATTTTGCTCTCAAGATATTAACTTGTTCTCTCTTTTTCTTCCCCATATACTGAGGCTCACCCCACTTTTCTCTCCATCTCCAGATGCCTTTTTAAAATAATACACACACACACACACACACACACAGAAGTGGGTCGTTTTCTTCTATCTTTCTTCCATGTGTGCTGTTTCCTCCTCTGCAATAGTGGTACCAAACACATGCAGTTAGACTGAAATGAGTTGTACTTTCTGATAATTACCCTTTGATGGTGTTTCCAGTAGATGAGGTTATAGAAAATGTCTGCATTTGTAAAGTCTACATGAAATATGTTTCTCAAAGACCGTAAACCAGCTATTAACCCTGATCACACATCTTGTTTCCGGGCTTTGGGCAGGAAATCATGCGTTTAGAAAAACAACCATAACCATTAGAATGTATTGCTGTCTTTCTGATTTTTCTTACTAATCTAAGAAAATTTATTTTGATGATAAGTATCATATAGTATATAGGTGCATTGTATACTGGTTTTCTGGCTTTGATTGATATATTCATTACGCTTTAATTCATAACTTAAGGTCTTTTATTTGTTTTGAAAATATTTCTGAATTTTACGTTTTTTTTTCCCCTGAGTTTTGTGGCAATAAACAATGTGGGCAGAAGTGAAATTCTGGTAATAATGCTATCGGGTAAGCATCTTGCTTCCTATATAGTGTATCAGTAGTTCACCATTGTGTCTTCAATTGCAAATGTATCAAATTGCTTACATAAGTGCAGTTTTTACACTGATGGATTAAAATCTTATGATGAGCTATTCAACATGCAACTAGAAAATATCTTGATCTGCTTTATGCAAACAAACTTATTGAAAAGATGATAATCTCTTCAAAGAGAACAGCTTAGTCATAATATCTTCTGCCAAAAGAATGAATCATTTTGGGGATTACCACCTACCACACACTCCATATCACTACTTAAGAAAACTATAACTTTGGCAAGAAATAATTTTTACAGAAGTAACGATTTATTTTAGTGTTCTGAAAGAATTACCTAGTCACTTCTTTGGGCAGTTAAGCCAAATGAGTAATAGCATACTTGAACTCAAAATAATTTAATAAACAAAAGTATGAACCCTTACACAAACTGAGATTATATTGAAGATATTTAATTAACTCTTCAGGTCAATTACCAATGTTCTAAAATAGCAACTGTTAAATAATATTTTAATCTTTAAACTTTCTGTGGTAGTGAATACAAAAGAAATTTGGTAGCAAAGTCTACCCCATTGCTTGTTAAAAGGAAAATGTAATTTTAACAAAATAATAAATTTAAAGGCACAACACCCTTTTGCTGAAATCTGACTAGGCACTAATTAGTTGGATTTAGGTTTTAGATAAGCAACTTGCTCAGCTGAGAAGCATTTGCAAATGGGAGAAAAAAGATGAACTATAGAAGCATTATTTGGAATAGACTAATGGAGAATCATTGTGAAGGAAATTTTAAGGAAGAGAAGGTCTTTGGTTAATCATCAAGAGATTAACTGCTTTTCTAATTTCACTAAGTTCGTCACTGTTTTTTAGAAATTTGTTTATTATTTCAACCTTATCACAAATGCAGCCTTATACTATATTACTTGTTTTGAAAAAATGTCTCTCTTCTTTCTCTCCAAACATACTAAGGGTGCCTTGGTCAAAGACCTAGCACTATTATACACTTACCCTTACCTTTATTATATCCTTACACTTATTATACACTTACCCCCAGCCTCCAAGTCCTCTTAAATAAGTGGGCAAGATTTTCACTCCCTATGAATTTCACAGTTCCTGGCAAAATATCATTCTGGAGATGTAGATTGAAGATATTATAAATTTAATTAGCTTCTACTTTAAATGTAAAATATTTATTTATGTGAATGAAGCTTAACAATCTCAAAATGAATTCAGATTTTATAATAAATGTTTTATATTATTCCTCATGGAATGCTCATATAAGTTTATGAATTATTAGAAGTGTTTTAATAGAAATGGCTTTGCATGTTTCAAGTTTTATAATGTTTAAAAATATAATGATGCCTAGTTATCAGTATAATGTAGTACTTTATGGAAATAGAAAATAACATCTTTATGATTTTTCCTATTGCACAAATCCCTTTATGTGAATTAGCTCTTGATGATCAAAAGAGCCTCTTAAGAGTGCTATAAAGGCAGGGGTATAATATGCAGACTCATGAGGTTCAGAAGAGTTGTAGCTGACTTTTCAAAGTTAGTTGGCATGTTAAAATATGGTGAAAAGTTTATAGAAAATTCATTCTCCCCTGACCATATGGACCATTAAACTGAAGACTGAGGCAGATGCTGCGAATTCCATTGCAAGCAGTAAAGTGCAGGCACCCTCCTTCCTGTTGTATCCATCTTCCAGTTTCAGGCCCGATGTGGGTTCAGCTCACATCTGGAACTTGGTTTGGCATTTGCCAGTGGCTGGCAAGGAACATTAATAGCTTTCCTCAGAAAACAAACTGACTGGCAGGCTCATTATTTTAGTCACATGTTTCCAAAGAGACGTCATGAGGAACCCCATTAGGGAAGAGAAGTCATGAGGAACCCCTTTAGAGAAGAAAAGTCATGAAGAGCCCCATTAGATCTGGAAGCTCCCTGAGACAAACAGGATGTTGGTCCCAGCATTACAGTCTGCTCCCTCTTCTCGTCCCTGTTCTCCAAACACTGATCTGCCCCCAAATGGTCTAAAGCACAGAATTCCACCTTTATTTGTCATTCTTATATTTGCTCCTAACAACCATTCACAAGGGAGTGCTGGACAGTTTGAGAGACATGTTTACTGTTTTATTAGTTTGTTCTATTACTTGGGACATTTATTTGTTCTCTCTCTGTTAAACCCACTTTTCTTCTATCTAAAATAAATGAGCTCACATTGACTAATCTCTAACATATTTTCAATGTCACCAAGTCTTTAAGAAAAGAGAATATGAGTTTCAACATGCGAGGTAAAATTTTAGTAAATGGTTCAAGCAGACTGTAAGCAATATCCAATTGCCAAGTGTCAATTGGGAGAGGAATTGTAAGCCTCCAGTTTTCAGTGACTGCTATGATTTGAATAAAAGGACAAAGCTACTGACTCAATAGCATCACTAGGTGAGCTTGGCCTTAGTTTGGAGCACAGCATTCCATTAAGTTGAACACTTACTAACAAAGTTTGAAGACATGGTTGTGAAAACAGTCTGTGCACAGTTTACGTACAAACCCGTTTTCCCCTTCTAATTAGAGTGAGGTTGCACTATTGTTATTATACATTTGCAGACAGCACTGTTCTCCTCGTGCTCTCCTGCCCTTCATCTGCTGATACATTTTCTATCACTCATTTCCCTCTAAAATAATCCCTCTAACATCAACTCAAATTTCACCCACCATAGAAGAACCACTGCAACCGGAGAGATTCTTCTTTCCATTCAGCTACCCTATTTTACCCCATTTAGTATAAAACACTGCTGTGTTCATCTTCTCTTCTCATCATCTATGTTATACTTCTCTACTCGTGGAAATCCCACACTATTGATAATTCAGAGCATTGGCCCTCCAATGACTGCTGTTTGCCCCTGGCCAATTCCAAAATTCTGTGAAATCTAATCAATCTTTCACCAGGTTTGAACTCTTGACTGTATGGCCTCAGTTTGGATATTATCTTTTGTCTTCAGAAATTAGTATTTTTACCTGCTACCTCCACTTTGAATTTCAGGGTTTTTTTTCTGTTGACTTTTTCTTAACTTATTCAAACTTCTTCTTCTTCTTCTTTTTTTTTTTTGTATTTTGTTTCACTTTCCCAAATATTAATGATGCTGACATGACAACAAATCATTATCTACATGCTAAATGTGAAATTTTGTCAGCCAAATTTTCTTTCTATATTTATTTTCTGGTATATTTTTAAATGTCTGCGTTGAGAACATGGTGTGTTATCAGGTAATTTATATGTTAAGATAGATACTAACATTGTGCTCCAAAAATACTTTAGAAATTATTTTTTCTTTTTGCTAACAATGATAATATTTCAGTTGAAGTTTTTTATTGAAAATATAAGTAAAAGCCTGTACTTTCAAAGAACAACAAAATAATTGCTAAGATTTTATTTTTAGTAACCTAAAGAAGACATTTTTTAAATTTTTATAAAATCATTTTCATTAAATATATTTATTAATTAGCCATTAATGTAGCTTAACAAGCAATATATTCTTGAAAATATCTTCTCATGCATTTAAATTTTAGGACTAAAAGCTATGCTTAGTCCTAACTGAGATAGAATGTTAGTCTAAATTTATAATGAGGAAAGAAGCAATTGTTTTGTAGCTATTGCCTATTAATCAGTAAAATTGTAACAGCTCTTATAGGCAGTAAAACAATGGTAATAAATATAATAGTCATGAAGCAATATAATAACGTTAATTATACCTGACTGCTCAAGAGTATCATTTTTTATTCTTACAGCTCTAAGGTTTAAAAAAAAGTGATGTTATTCAAGTAAGTGGATAGCTGTCAGTGTTTACCTAAAATTTAAAAAGTTGAATATTAACTTTCATTTACATTTAACATATAACAATATTAAAAATAATCATCGAAATACTTAATTTGCAATACATGTTAAAGTATTTGACTACTGATAATAATTAAACAGTTGTAAACTATAGGGCATGGTACATTATTCTGACATCTAATCCTATTTTCTTATTGTCTATCTATCTTCTATGTGTATTAAGCATTATTCAATAGCTTGGCAGTTTCAATTAAGCATTATTCAATAGCTTGTCAAGGGAGTGATTTTCTATAGATACTTTTAGGGCTTTAAAAATCTTCAAAGCATGTGTGGAGCTTCCTCAGACTTCTAAAAATGAAGCTTCCATTTGATCTAGTAATTCCACCCCTAGGTATGTGCCTAAAGAGCACAAAAAGATTAATTCAAAAGGATGCCCACACACCTATCTTTATTGTAGCACAGTTCACAACAGGTAAGCTATGGAAACAACCTAAATGCCCCAAAATAGATAAGGAAGGTGTGGTGTGTATATATATATATATACACCATATATAGATATATGTATGTGTGTGTGGTGGAATATTAGTCAGCAATCAAAAAAGATAAACTCATGCCATTTTCAGGAACATGGGTGGAGCTGGAAAGGGATCATGCTCTGTGAAATAAGCCAGAAATAAACATAAAAATATAGGATGGCTTCACTTATAGGAGGTTTGTAGGGGATCCAAATAAGTGATTAGGAAAAATAAGTAATTCTAACAAATTAAAAAACAAAATCAAATAATTATAAACCAGAGATACTCTGAAGGGTGTGAGGAGGAGTAGGGTCAAAATAGGGATGGGAAGAACACAAGGGAGTATGGTGATGGTATATGGTTGAATTGGTGGTGGGAATTTCACGGGGGTATACCCAAGATGATAAAGCATACATTGTGTAAAAATGAAGGATGATATAAATAAATAATAAAAAATGATTAATAAAAAATAATCTTCAGGAGCAGGGCTTCCTAGTGGTACAGGGATTAAAGTATGAGTACTATCAAGCTATCAAGTTATAACCTGCCAGGTGGCAAAATTCCATCCCTGACCAGTTTGCTAGCCCCCTCAGCAGTGTATTTCAGTAGATAAGCCTGTTCTGCTCCCGACTCTGTCTCTGGTGAATCCTCTCACCACCCTCCCCGCCCTATACCTCTGGACTACACAGCCAGTTCTTGAATCCATACATGAAGAAATGTAAATCTTTAAAAAAACTTTCAAGACCAATATTTTTAAATTATTTTGGCTCCGTTGTCCCAAAATAAATGTATTACAGCAGGCTTTGGCACCACACATTCCTATAGTCCTTTGATTTGCCACTTAGTCATGTAACATTGGTCATGAGTCTAAATTCTCAAAGTTAAATTTCCCTCCTTTATGAATGGTGGGTAATTACCAGCTTGAAAAAAAAAAGAAGAAGGGGTTTGAAAAAGAAGCTATGCAATGTACTTAATACTGACATGAGGGAAGTATTCAAAAAACATTGCTATGAATTTTTAAGTAGTCACAAGCAAGTTATTATTTAATTATCCTCTGCCTTCTTAACCTCCTTGGCATGCTGTCTGGAAACATGCTCCCTTAGGTGACATATTAAGTTTAAAAATATTGATTTCTTCTGTTTGGTACTTTTCTCGGGGGGGGGGGAGCATGCAATGAAGACTTTTAAATATAATCTTTAGAAATGAGTAATAAAGGATTCCCCTCTCCTGGTAGTGCAATTTCAGCTATAGCTGACAATTTAAGTGGCCTTTCAAGTTCTTGCCTCATTGTTCTTCCCTTTTGCCATTTCACTGTTGCTTGAATGATAACCTCCTTGAGACCTGTCATTTTGGTCAATGACCACATCGCAAAACCCTCCGTAGTTAATAATAAGGATTGCAGAGCTGAAAATGGCTTCAATGGATATTTCATTTATCTTAATAACTGAACAGAAGATGGTATACCTGATCTGTGCACTTTATTAAAATCTGCATTTTTTTCATCAGAAAAAGCAAAACGGAAACTTACATTTAAATTGAAAAAATATTATAAGACCTTTTCTGGTTGTGACGTTATTCCCTTACATATTATCCAAAGGATAGATTTTTTTAAGTCAATCGTATTTTTCCCAAAAACACTAATTTATTTTAAAAATGCTCAAATAGTATATGAATATATGCTGTTGTTAGAAAAAAAATCAATAAAAATATACAAGGGAAATTTGTCACTGTGCCAAATCACTATTTTCTTCCCCTCTTCCTTTGAACACCCAGGTTCATAATGATTCTGAGAGCTGGTTAGGAAAGATAATCATGCTTCTTCCTGGGTTACTTCCACACATTTATTATATTTATCGGTGCAATTGTTAACTGTGGAATTCTCACCTCCTGGCAATAGGGAGATGCAAGAATTATATGGAAAAAGGCTTTGGGAAAGATTAAGAGGAGATGAGGTTGAACTGAGCACAAGAGAGTTCACACACATTCGATGATTCTTCAAAACAGCGCTGGGGAGTGGGGGGCATTTGTCATTATTTCTGGGTTCCATAAGAGCCAGGGGAAACTCATGGTAAGAGAAACCCTGCAATCACATTATTAGCAAAAGGCAGAGCTGGAATTCTACTCAATTGTATGAGATTCCCATATCTCAAGGTTAGCTGCTAAACAATGCTACTTTTAGATATCGTTTCCTTTTGAATTTTTTGGTTTTTTACAATAGGAATTATCTCCTAGAAACACACACATACACATATACATAAATGTCTCTCCACACACAACACACATCTCATCTTAAAGTACATCGAAAACAGAAATTATATTTTTGCAGAGATAGAGATGGATATCTGGTAATATTTTGAGCTAATACATTAAAACAATTGCCAAGAGACATTTTCAACCTTCAACTAATACAAGCATATTAGAAAAGTGCTTATGCATATTTATTTACAAATTGACTCAACAAATGAGCTGGTTGAATACAGAAAATGTATTTTAATTTGCACCGTGTTTGATTTTGATATTTTCAGAGTTTTGAATCCTTGCTCTGGGTAGAAATTTCAGATACTATTGATAAGTAAATGCCATTGGACAGTTGGAGACACAGAAACTGGCTATTTTGCTTCATAATCACTTGCAACTGATAGAAAACAGTACAAATTCTTTGATTAGTTATGTTATATTAGTATTTTAATAATTGATTACATACATAAATCTATTGAATAGAAATGCTTCAGATGTTTAGTTAATAAGTGTCCACAGTTCAAAATGAAACGTGACTTCTCATAAATGAATGTACTTTAGGCTTAAATTTTTCTCTTGTGAAATATTTAGTGGATAATTTGTTATTCACCTTTTTTCTTTGAAAAGCACAGAATCTTTCATTTAAAGAAGGTCTTATGGAAATGTCCAGAAGGAACAAATGCATAACACAGCAAATGAAGTCCTAAAGGCAATGCATAATTCATATGAATAAGCAGGGCTTTATTTAAAAAATTCAGATTTATTTGTTGGTTCAAAATGATATTTTTCTTTTCAGTTCAGTGAACCTAAGAATTATTCCTAAAGCAATTTAGCACCTTTCTCATCTGTTTCTAATTACAGAGCTCTTTTCTATAAATTACAGTGAATTCACATTTAGCACACGTAAATATAGAATCTCAAATGTGTACATATTCTGCCTCATCTAGTCCATGCTGTCCACACCTGAATACATGAACAGGTGCACTTTAAACCAAAAAATAAGCATATATTTCTCCTTGGCAATTACTTACTTCTTCTCTTTTATTCATTTCTATTGTACATATCCCCAAATATATTAAGCATAGTATTTAGGAAAATTCACAGTAATCTATCATAAAACTTGTTAATCAACCACTACACTTCTTTTAAAATTAGAGAATTCGGACCTCCCTGGTGGTGCAGTGGGTTAAAGCACAGCACTATGAATCTATCACAGCCACTGTGGCACTGAGTTCAATCTCCGGGCAGGGAGGTGGCCCACATGGCGCGGCAGACCTCTCCTGACCCATCCTCTGCTCCCCTCCTCAGCAGTGTACTTTGTCGATCTGCCTGTTCTGCTCCCCACTCTGTCTCTAGTGAATCCTCTCACCTCCACCCCCAACCTCTGGTCTGTACCCCAGTTCTGTATGTATAAGTAAATAAATATTTTTTAAAATTAGAGCGTTAAATTAGAACATGGATAAATTGAGTAGTTTTAGATATACTTATTGGTTCTGTTTCTCTGGAGAACACTGAGTAACAGAGGTGAAATATATCCTATATTCATCAAATGCTTTACTATCAGATGGCAAATATAGACGATTCACAAAGAACAATCACACATTATCCCTTGCAATTTATGAAAGGGAATTTATGCAAAGAAATAGTCTTTCTTCCATTTAAAAAAGGGTAGATCTTTTGTGATTCACTGATCATAGCTAGTTTACATTCTAACTTCAAATTCTTGTTTACTTTCTAAAAGAAATAAATTATTGACTTGTAAGAGCTATGCAATACTTTCTATGGTGTTTCATATTTATTAGAATGATGGAAATTGTACAAATAAAAGGTCCTGGTAGAAAGAAAAGCATTATAGATGCTGTATCATTTAAAAAATTATAAGAATTGATTTAAGCAAAAGTTTCCCTATCTTAAAAAATGCCTATAAATACAAGTATATTAGTGATAAATAGTATTTGACATAGAACTTTATTATATGTAGTTTTTGTATCTATCATTAATATAGGTAGTAAGTTCATGTAAAAAATTTAAAATATTCTTAGAACTGGTATTAGAAAGCAGAATCTAACTTTGTTAGTGACATTTCATTTTACATATAAGTACATCTAAATGCTATACCTTTCCTTGAAATAAGGAGCACAATTTTGAGCTTTGTAAACTTTTACCAAATATTTTAGTGTTGGCTTAATATTTGGCAATGCAACACATTGAGATCCATTTATTAGAGGGACAGCTATGACTAGAACACATACTTTGGACAGAACTGTGTTTGATTGATAGCTCCAAACTGTCCTTTCTCTCATCCTGGAAAACTGGTTTATTTTTTCTACTTCATTGCTTTCTTATAACTAAAATAGCACCCATGTTTTTGATTGAAAGATATAATGAAAGCAACTATTCATTTCCGATCATTATTATGATAGCAATCAATAATAGTCATAATTATTAGTGCCTGTATCCAACCAATAAATTTAGAATGGATGTGTTTTGTAAAATAAAATGCAAATAAATATATATAGAATATACAATTATATTTATTTCATAAATATAATAGTCATATTTATAAAATGTATGATATTTATAATATGTAATTTTATATATTATAAATTTTATATTAATGTTATGATTTATAATGTTTATAAATTACTTATATTTATAATATAAATATTATGCATGTATGGGTTGAGGGAGTAAATAATCCCCTATTGATGTATACATTTTCCCTCCATTTTCATTAAAAAATTTATCTTGCTAGGTTACAGCATCTTCACAAGAGTTTTAACTACTGTCAGTTAGCAGTGCTTCCATTTATATGTTATGCTCATACATTAAACAAAGCAAGATGAAATCCATTTTAGAACTTAGAAATCGGTAACTTGAGATTAGTGGCTTGTCAAACTCAAACAATAAGTAGTTTTGCTAAATACATGCACAAATTGTGAATCTAATTGCAAGCAATGACTGACTTTGAAAATGTCAAAGGAAAACACCATATTAAAATGTTCATATAGAAATTTCTATTGATTGAGAAATACCAATTCTTTTGAAGGAAGATTGAAGAGTCTTATCTTTTTAATGATTATAAAATTAATATTACCAATTAAAACTATCTAATATTTCTTCAAATATTTTAATTTCTTTTCAAATAAAATTACCTGTTGAGTAAAACATTAATAACTGATTTTCTTTCTATTTGACATATTCTACAGATAAAACTCAAATTAATGTGTCTATTGTACAGTTTATAAAAAGTCTTCAGTCATTTGTTTTATTGCCTAGACATACATAGTAATAGTTTGCTTTAAAAAACAAAGAAGAAAGAGTGAATATCTATCTAACATTTTAGATGTTTGTTTTATTTTAAAAAGTGTACTAATCAATACCTAAGTAATACAACTAAAATACTGTAATTTTTCCTAAAGGACCATAAAATAAAAAATCAGAAATTTCAACATATGTTAATGAAAATTATTCTTTTTAACAATCCCAATCTTTTGTTTCAGTGTCATAAAACTAACTCATAATTGGAAATAAACATTTAAAGAAGAGGGTGCTGGCTATCCATGATACTCTGTTAATATCATTAAAATTTAGCTGTAAAATTTGAAGTGCTAAAGTAGCATTTTCTAGCTAATGATCAATAAATGTAAAGTTATTTGTCCAAAATACTGTTAGAAGTCCTTTTAATATTGCTGACAGAATTTTTACTGGGGTGCTTTAAAGAATAATATAATAACTGGGTTGTATCTGTATAAATGAAAAACATAAGTGCTCCATAGACTGCAGTTATAAAGAGGTAAATACCACAGGCTCACTATATTTCAAACAAAAGTAGTTACATTTTCTACATTAAGTTGTAGTTTCTTCAATTCATCATCAGAATTACTGGCCATTAATGTTTAATAATAAATGAATACAACAAAATTGCTTATAGTTCACAATGTACAAGTAATGCACTGATGATTTTAATACTTTGAATACTCTTATGTTTGGAGACTGAAAGCATTTAACTGCATATCATACTCAAAAACATATGGCAGATTCAGCTTTTCCTCATATATATAGCATTAAGAAAAAGAAGAGTAAAAATAACCATAAGGAGCAAAACAGGTGATATTTTTTGACTTGTAATTTTATTTTGATTTTAAAAGTTGAGTATGGTTATACTGATGCTATGTCATGCCTCTGTTGTAGTGCTGTGATAACTATATCAGATTTAATAACCTGGAAAGTTTTATTTTTAATGTATTCCAGCCCACCTAGTCGCTTATTATTAACCTTATTGAGTATTAGTCAAAAGGCAATGCTTAGTAAATGCACTAAAATTTGAATCGAAATTAAGGCTATTTTCCCTGTTGTTGAATTGTATGAATCCTTTATATATTCAGGAATATTAATCCCTTGTTGGACATATGATTTTCAAATATCTCTAGACAGTTAGTTGCCTTTTTATTTTGATGACAGTTCCTTTCCATGTGCTCAAGTTTTGTTTTGTTTTGTTTTGTTTCAGTTTGCTGTGTTCCCACTTATTCATTTTTGCTTTTTTCCCTTGTTTTTAGAATACCCAGAGACATGATTGATAAGGAAGATGTGGTACAGATATGTATATTAGAATGGGACTCGCATATAAAAAACAAATGAAATCCTGCCCTTTGTTATAATAGAGATGGCTGTTAGTATACTCCAGGTCCACCCTATTGTTAGAGAAAAACAATCTCAATCATGCAAAAGACAAACAGTGAAAAAACAACAAAACAAAAACAAAAGTTTAGATTGTAAGAACAGATGATGGTTTCTGAAAGAAAAGGGGAAAGAAAAGAATTGGATAAACCTGATAAAAGGAATCAAGTATATGGTGAAGGTGGAAACTAGAGTATGGTGTTGATCATAATAGAAGGTGTACAGATGCTGATTTATAATGCTGTACACCTAAAACATATACAATAACACACCATTGTTACTTCAATAAAAACAAATCAACACACATATGGAAAGAAAAATAATGCAGTGTCTAAGTTCTGCTTCCATTAAATCAGATTTTTGAAGGTTAAACTACATTTCATTTTTTTAATCCTAAGAAATTCTAAAATGTGCTAAGAATCAATAGCTATTGATGGGAATAAAAACTCTGCTAAGTAATCCACGTTGCTGTTTGAAAAGATTACAAGCTAAGATTTCATGATTAGCATTTTTCTATGTAAGAATAACTTTACCAAAAATTGAAAACAAAACACTCTTATTTTTTCCCGTCAATATACTGTACCACAGAGGAAAGATTTGAATAATATGAAAGCAAAAAAGAGTAGATTGTTGAGGTAAATTCTGCAGACTCAATAAAAGATTCCTTTACTATCACTTTTCTGCCTTTGTTCATCTACAGTCCTCTTTACATTTACAAAGTTGGTGGATTCAAAGTTAAATTAATGTGGTCCAGTGTTTATTTTTCTTTCCTATTTCCTTCTTTGAAAATAAATATTTTACTAATAATTTGATCAGAGTGAGAGTGTTTTAATGTAAAGAGAAGGTCAAGTGTATTGAAGGTCTTTTGTGCTCCAAAGTAAATACTTCATAATAAAATACAAAGAATAGCTATAATTGGTATGAGTTCATAAATGAGATCGAATGTTACTTTAATATTCTCGCATGAATAAAGTGAAAAGTCTCATGAAATAAGTGTTTTATGCGATGGATTCTTTGGATGGTGAGGCAAAATATACTGACACTAAAGAGATAAGAGTAAAGACTTTGTCCCTACTATGGTCCATGAGAGGCAGCTATCAGCCAGGGCAGTCAGACAAGCTGAAACCACACAGGTAGTGTGAGAGCAGCCAGCAGCTGGGGTGACCACCTTTCATCAGCCCCCTGAAGGCTGACTCATTGGAAGACTTTCACAGTCTCTGGGGCAATTAGTGTCCCTACTTGCCTGGTACCTGACTCTGGAGAAAAATGGGAATCACTTGGGGGAAGAGGTCAAGTGTATACATAGAGACCCTGAAGAGTGGAGTGAAAAGGAGAGTGATTGGGGTGAGTCCTTTAGCAATTGATTGAGAAAGGTATTTGAGAGTTTCTAGAAGTAACATCTGTTAAATTAATTAGATAAGGAGGCTATTAAACTACTGGGCTCTAATGCCTTGATAGCCTAAGCAACCCAAAATCTCAGTTTATAAGTGCCTCAAGATTGCCAAATTGAAACCTAATAGAATCAATTCAAACAGCCAACTAGGCTTAAGCATGAGTCAATCATTTCCTTGTTTCCCTTCTGTTTTGCTCCATGGCCTTTCTTTCTAGCCCCTGTAGGTAGAGCTCTCCTAATCACTTCATTTTGGCTCTGCCTGATTTAAGAGGATTTTTGCTCAAATAAATGCTTACAGTTTCTAAGACCTCTCAGTCCATCTTTTAACCCTCAAAACTGGGTCAAAAACAGTAATTGTGGAATAACATTAAAATCAACTTCTTGATGTCTTAACAACATTTTTGAGCTGTTATTTGGAGTATTTGAGTGACCTGAATAATAGAGAAGACCCATGACAGTAAGGTATGGATTAATTCAGCAGTGGAATAAAACCTTTTATTATGACAGCAAATAGAAAGAAATTGAGGAAAAGTATGAAGAATCACTGAAGTCTGACCTATAGCAGTTATCCATTTGTTTGGTGTCAACCAGGAGAATCAGTCAGAGCAGGACAGCAGGGACCTCCTGTAACACTGGAACTGAATTATGGCAGGTACTAAATGTGCCAGTTAGCTGTTATGATAAAGTTATAAAAACTTCCTCAATTAATTAACAACAAATCAAATTCCTATTTATTGTCAAAACCATTTGACACACATGGACAAAGGGAAGTTCCCTCACTTTGATTAAGCAGGCTTAGTATTTATTGCACTTTAAAAATATGAGATGTTAGAGTAGGACATGTGTCGATTAACAGTGATTTTTAATTGCTAGGTTAAAGTGATGGTCCCTGAGATTTTTCCAGAAATTCCAAAGTTTCTATATATTGTAAAGTACAATATATCAGTGATGTTTGTCTTCATTTCAGGAGGAATGATTAACAGTTATGCAAGTGGAAGGCTGAAATCACAAGAGGTTCTAATGTACCAATATGGTGGTGGTTTTGCAGTACTGGAAGCAGAGGGCATGAACATCCTCATTTTTGTAGGGGTGTGGGGGTAGAGGTAGATGTCATAATACCTGGTGGTGATATTTTAATATTGTAAAATTGTACCTTTTTTTAAGTATATGGAAATTACTAGAAGAAATCTGATCTTTGTTGGGCATATGGTGAGGGAATGGAGTCCTCCATTAGTAGCTGTCTTGCAGAGATAACATGAAGGTACTTGCCTCTGGCCATCAGGGGGTACCCACGATACAGGGCAAGTGATCATTTGGAAGAAGTTTTAACTTCCTAATGTTATTCATCTCTGAAACAGGTATCATCTGGGTAAATGCAGGGCGTGGCAGACTGAGAGCAAATCCAGCAATTACAGATGGTCAATGCTTGAGGAGCTAGCTCAGTAAATTTATGTATAGTTTCAATGTCTGAGTAAATATCCCAGGGACAAGAATGCTAGGTTTGGATTTGACTTTGGAATATAGTTTTATGGAGGGTAAGAACAAAGGCAAAGTGGATAGGACAGGCTGATGTGCTTCTAATATGGTAAAATTGTCGCTTCCCAATTAGGTTCTGTAATTAGGTTTCTGTTCAGTTCTCCATTGTTATGCTTTTCTGTGTGGTGAAGATAAAAAATTCTCAAGGGCCCAAGTAGACCTCCCCATAGGCAGTTGGTTCCAGTCCACATCTAGGGCATAAGAAATCACACAGGAAACTTAACGTTGCTTCTCCTGTGGCAAACAGATTGGTCCCTGAGAATGGAGCATTCGACCCTTAGCATGTTTAAATGTGATGCAGCTTAATAAATCCCATGCAACTTGATTGAGGGTTTGGCAATGTTTGAGTCATTAGGTCAATACAGGACTGGGACGCATCACTGTAAAATTGCAATGTGTAGGAAGCAAGCCTGGTGTTACAGGAGCTGAGCTTCATCACAAAAGAAAAAACTACGAGCGGAAAGAAGCCCTATTAACAGGGCTCAAGAATTGTGTGTGTATAATTGATATTTGCTTTGGGAAAAGAGAGAAGACTTACAGCAGGGAAAAGGAACAGGTTCCTGGAAAAAAATAATATAAGGATACCATGAACATTTCAGTATAATATTTATTAATATATTAAATATTAATTTCCTAAAATGGCTTTCCTCCCTATATAATTGGATTTCTACAATGGTCATTCATGTATAGCAAATGTAACCTTCTAGCAGTCTTATGCTTAGAACAAGCATTCAATTTTAAGCTTCACTGTGTTATTTTGTGTTCCCCATTTCACCCCAACAAATATCTTTGGTGTTTATGGACCAATAGGAAATTCCTGTAGCAATAAATTAGTTACAAAAGCCTAAAATCATAAACCATAGCAAACTTCCAAGTTGCTTAGCAACAACCTAGTATGCTGAAGCTTAATTTTGGATCAGTTAACCCTGAAGGAGATACAGAATTAATTTTTCATACTATAATATCTTTAAAAGGTTACCATTTCTTGTCTAAAAATACTTTCCTCCTCAGTTATTCAATCTTCATAGAATCTCTTAAGCATCAAATTATGTTTGCATTTTTGTATTTCTCAAAAAAATAAAATAGAATTTTATTTGGATTGTAATTGGCCAAAACACTTGAGTAAAACAAATTCAGATGTGAAGTAAATATGACATTTTCTATAAATGCATTTCACAGCTGTAAAGGATATCTAAAAATGTCACATAGGTCTATTCTTACATTATTGCCAGAACAAACACAGCTTAACACCCTACATCAAACATCTCTTCCAAGAAATCTCCTCCACTCTGTGGAGACTGGAAAAAGATTGTTCAGATAACCATATAAAGTTAGAGATATATGTCCAAAAATCATCATGTTGACTGCCAAAGCTGTCTCCCATAGCAAATTCTTTACTTTGAATGGTATTGTAAAAAAAAAAAAAGTTACTGCATTTTTACTAGTGACATCAAACTATAAAAGGAAAATTAAAAAAATAAAAACTGGCCTACATTAAACTTTAGCTAGATTAATTTTTATAAAGGTGATTATAATAAAAGTACTAAGGCACTTTTAAGATGGTACTAGAAAAGTAAACGTGGATAAAGTTCAATCCTATTATCTATAATCCTATTCCAAAATATTCATATATTCACACATGTCTTGAATAAATATAAAGTTGCATTTTGAAGCTTAAAAAATATGATACTGGAAGTAGTCCTTAAAAATTGCTTGGGGTTGTAGAGTAATTTGTGTGAATGGAATATCTAGATCTAGGATTTTGGTTTGAAACATTTTATTTTTTAAATAAAGTGTATAGTGTTTTGACTTGAAAGCTTTAAGAATAAAAAGTGGAACTGAATACCACAGTAGGTAATACCACATAAAGGCAAAAACAAACAACAAAAATTATTCCTGGATTAAACATCATGGGGAAACAGTACTCGAGGGATTCCATCACAGAGCCAATTGATGGGAAGTGCAATGTCTAAAGGACTATCAGTCCCTTCAGTCAAACCAAAACCAAATTTCTCTTAAAAACCAACTCTTGAAGTGACCGTGGATTTGAGGCAGTCAGGACAGGAAGGGATGTGGTGTGGGCAGGGGTGAAATCAAGAAGGCAGGAAGAAGAGCAGACTGAAGGACTTATGGTGCAGAGGACTATGGGTACTTTGGCGATAGGAGGGCATTGTCGACCACACCTGAGGGGACACATTCTGGAGTGTCAAAATGTTAACAAGAATGTAAACAATTGTTACTTCATTAAAATAAATAGGATATTAAAATTATAGAAAAGATGTTTCAAAGTACACAGCAAATTTTACTCCTTTTTATCAGAGTGATTGGGTGCACGTTTAGAGTCTGACATTTTTTGAAAAGGATGTTCTTTTAAAGATGTAGTTATCGGTTCTTCCTGTAATAATCTTAGTATTTCATTTTTATTTGAGTTAGAGATTTATTCTTCAACAAAGTTTAGGGATTTAGACTGAGTTTTAAACTTGTTATCAATAGCACGGATGTTCATTTGGCAAATCAGAAGCCAACACAAGAGAAAGAATAATTTTTTTTTTAACCACAAATCAGATACAGAGATAGCACTGTAGACATGTTAGTGAAACATTTTATTTGGTTTATCAATGCAAAACTGTGCCAGTCTATATAGCACTTTAAATGATCGTGCGTAACGTTTTGCTAGTTATTTTGACGCTAGTTATTTTGACTCCACTTATTTACAATCTTCCTTGTCAAAAACTATTCTTGTTAAAAATAAATTTAATTGCTACAAAATATGTCATATGTGGATATATCAATTCTTTACTTTTCACACATTATTTCCAGCATTCTATATTTTAAATATTATTGGACTGTAGTTCCTTAGCTTACATTATGGTCAAATCTGATTATTTTGGCTTTTCTTTTCTCAACTTATCTTTTGAAATGATTTTAGACCTACCAAAAAGGGAATGGTAGTTACGTTTTCCTTTACATCTTTCCCCCATCTTCCCCTAATCTTAAATATCCATACAGTAGTATCAAACCAGAAATCTGGCCATTTGTTGAAATTAATATACATTCCTTATTCAAGTTTCAACTTTTAAATTTTTCTTTTGTTTTATCATGATTAGGTTGAGCTTGAGAGTGCAGTTTGGGCAAGAATATCACAGAAGTGATATGACCGGCTGGGCTATTTTCAGTGTACCTCAGAGGGACAAGTTGACGAATGTTTTATTTCTAGTAATGTTAATTTTGATAACATGATTAAGATAGTGTCTGCTAGATTTCTCCCCCGTAAAGGCATTATTTTTCTCTTTGTCATTAATAAGCATCTTCTGTTGGCATATTTTGACAAGGTGCATATATGCTACTTCTTAGAATACTTCAACTAATTTTAGCATCAGTGATCTTGTTTGTAAAAATAATATTGAGATGTTGTGTGATGGTGACATTTGATAGTCATCATTCCTTTTATATTTGTAGTTGGAATTCTACTGTGAGGAAATTTTCCCTCTCCTAGTCATTAATTCAATGATTTACTTTTTTCACTTATGAACTCAGAGATATTTATTTTTTCTCTTGGTTACAATTCAAAACTCTATGTATTTATTATTTCTTTTGTTCCTGAAAAAAGTTGTCAGCTTTTGATCACAGGGAAGTTCTTCAAGAGGCTTCCGTGTGTTTCAAAAAGTCCAATTTTCTTACTTTCTGTTATAATACTTCAGGATAACTTTGCATTTTTTCCACTCAGGCCTAAAATCAATAGTTTCTCTAACCTCAAATCTTAGGATAAGAATGATCACCAAAAAAAGTCTTCAAAAAAGAATAAGTAACATTCTGACCTTTAAAACTTAATATGATGCAATCACGAATATGTTAGATTCAGGAGACTGATGGCTGGAAAAATAAGTAGGTTTCTCCTTCCCCCCCATTTAATGAATACTGAAAAGTGTGTTGCAAATATTCTCAGTCTTTTCATGATTTTTGATGTATACTCCTCACAGAAAAAGAAAATAATGATGATTTAAATTTTTCTATTGATTCCATGTTCTTTTTTTCACATGAGTTGGAATAAGGTGAAGCAGTTACCCAAATTCAGTAGGCCAGGAAAGTGAATAAACTTTGTAATTTAAGCAGACTCCGTCCTATATCTGATACTTTGAGTAAGTTCCAGTATGTGTGGCGGACATATCAGAAGTAGTCCAACTTATCTTTCTTATTATTATTTCAGACAAATTGGAATTCCAGGCTAAAATGACATAGTCTCTGATTTTCTGTTAAAAGTATTTTTATAAAACTACTGAAATGTAGCAGTATAGAAATGCTAAACCTCTTTGTTACTTTGTTAATTTAAATAATTTGTATTTATCAAGTATAATGTTTCATTTGCAAAAGGGAATTAATAGAATATGACAAACCTGACATATGATGAATTTTCTAGAGTGCATTTTATATTAAAATGGATCAGATATTGATCTTTAAAAAGATAGAGTGCTTAGTAAATCTCAAACTGCTACAAATTCAGGTAAAAACATGAACATATATTTTAAACAGTATACAATGAAAAACATAATAATGTTAGCCAACATTATAAATGCATGAACACTTATCTTTTTATCTTTCTCATTGTCATTAAATGTAATAACCTTTTATATAAATTAAGAGGAAGTGATTCTAAATGATAATAAATGGCCCTATGTAACAATTAATTAAAGTCTCATTTGTGTATGAAGTAAAAAAAAAAAATGTTTCTGGCCAACGTAAATGCTTGAAATTCTATCATAAATTATTTTTAGCATAAATTAGTTATTAAGATTTAACATTTTATGAGATTTGTGTGGAATAAGTAACATTCTGACCTTTAAAACTTAACATGATGCAATCACGAATATGTTAGATTCACGAGACTGATGGCTGGAAAAATCAGTAGATTTTTCCTCCATTTAATGAATACTGAAAAGCGTGTTGCAAATATTCTCAGTCTTTTCTTCATATGTAAATCTCCGACGTAAGACAAGGTTGCTGTCTGTGCGGGCTGCATGCCATCGCGTCTTTCTTTGCTGGCAGCATCTGCAGCCAAGTGCACACTAACACTCTTTTTCTCCTCTTACAAATGTCCTCTGGTACGAATTGAAGATTTTTGTGATGAACTCTGAATGTGCAGGAAATGCTTAGTAGGAGTCCAGATATTCACAAATGGCATTTCTGGCTGGCTTATTATTCCCTATGTATGCTAGCATTTGAGCTTTAATTTTATTAGCTCAAGTCTTCTCTGTGCTAATTTAAAACTTTGTCCATTTTAAAATGGGATGTAGAATCAAGTAAAGCCAAAATATGTGATGGTAATGTGTTTTTTGTTACAGACTGAAAGGATGTCTCAAATTTGAAATAGGACAAAAATAGAAGTCAGCAAAATGCCTATTTCATGAAAAAAAGTTTCAAGGTCACAAACATTTATTTATGCCATAATTTCCACTAGAATCATTAACATAATGCAGCTTAAGTGATGTACTCTTCATTTTTCAAACAAATCCTATTATTATTAAAATACTAAAGACTTGAACTAAAAGGATTATATTTTTAGAGTTAGCCAGTATTATATTTTTCAGAACTGTCAAGTAATGTAGTCTTTCATAATATGCTGTAATGAGTTCCTAGTAAAACAAAGAGCTCCTACATCATTTAAAACTAAAAAGAATGTGCTTCTCTGTAAGAGACAGAGTAAGAACAAGGGTGTACTATTATCAAAGCACAAGGATGTCATGGGAGAGTGGGAACTGACTAGGATGGAAGAGAGCAGGGAAGATAAAGATGAATACTGAAAAATAGAGTAGGTACATTATGGTTTGTCAAATCGGTGCTGACACACCAGCTTCTTGCTGGCCTCCTTTCCCACAGTTTATCATAAGCAACGGGATGTTAAGAGTAATCAGTTAGAACCCTAGATTCATTTCATGCAACCTCATCAACTTATCAATGCATCTTCAATAAATAAAGCAATATGTCAATCAATCAATATATTAATAAATTACTCACCTGTGGTGGGTGAGATGTTTGCCAACTCCATAAACAAAGACCCAGACACTGACATTGAGTGTAAAGTGCAAAGAGGAACTCACAACAGCCGTATCATAAGCAAAATCTCACAGAGTGATCACTTTGAAGAACAGCTATTTATTTAATTTTTTTTTATATTATGGTAAGAATATTTCACATGAGACCTACTTCTTGGAAAAATCTTAAATGCCCAGTAAGTGTTGTTGATTATAAGTTAAATGTTTGCAGTGGATCTCTAGAATTACTTATTCTTGCATAGATGAAACTTTATACTTACTGAAGAGCAAACAAGGGTGAATTTTTGGTAATAGGAGTCTACTTGGAAAAAAATATATATCCATTTAAAATATCTCCCCTCTCTCCATTGCCAGATACAAAAGACTATGAGTCGTGTAGACTGCTTTAATGTTAATACTCTCGCTGTCTATTGAACAACAGGTTACCATTGTGGGAGGCTGGATGAAGGTACACAGACCTGTGTTATTTCTTACAGATGTATGCAGCTTTATGGTCACAGTGAAAATCTAATTAATGGGAATAAAAAATACACAAATTCTAAAATCCTCAGAATAATCTTTGAATAATCTGCTTTTCTCTTATCACCATCTAAATACTGCTTGGTTTTATTTCTTAATTTAATCTAAAAAATATTCCCACCTGTTGATTCTTAGCAATAGCTTCTATTTATTAATCTTAATTTGCTGCTCTACAATGAAAGGATTTCACTGTATATGTATCATTCAGCCAAATCCATGTTCTTCACTGCTCATTAAACATTCTTTCCATAGTAGAGAGATGATCAAGTAATTTTCTTAAAATCATTCTTGGTTCTAGAATAAAAGTCTATAATTATAATTATATCACATTCAGCTTTCCAGCATATTTTCTCTATTCTTATTTTTAGTGTCACTATAATAATGAAGGACTGAATGAACTTTCTGTGTCTCGGTTCTTAATCCCGTAAGTTTCTCAGGACCTAATTTGATGTCATTCTGCTCATACATTATGGTTAAAATGACAGGACCAACAGCTTTTAATTTTAAATATAAAAATCAGCAGCATTAATGAAAAAAATTCAGGATCATAAAAAACAAAAAAAATTCAGATTTATACAATCATTCTTTAATTTTATTTAATGGAGGCAAATCCACATTTGACTAAGGAAAGTTTCTCCTTAGCAATATAAGTTTTTAGACTTGGCTTTAAAATTCTATGAAATTCAAGTAAATTATTTCCATTTCACAAATTGAAAAAAAATAAACATTTTTTAGCAAATGGAAAATATGATAGCAAGTGAGAAAAAAAAATATGAAGCAGAATATAAGACTCAAACCTACTTATAACATGAGACCCTTTCTAAGAACATACCCTGTAGTTTGAAAAGTTATATAAAAGAAGAGTAGGTCAAAGAAAAGCACAATTTTAGACACATTTTCAATTAATTTTACTGAAGAAAATGACCATATTATAGGATAGCTTAAGAGGACTTTGCTTCTAATTTTCTCTCTGAAGTCAATTACATAATCTGCTATTTGGTGTTGGGATGCGTAATGTTAAAGATGTCATCAGTTATAGTGGCACACTAGTGAAAACTATCTGATGTCTTACAAAAACAAGCCCTACTTTTCTAATACCGTAACAGTACAAAACATAAAATATCATGTGTGGAAGTACCTATAGGAAAATAAAATCCATAACTATCACTCTATATACCATCTAGACCATTTCAAAGTTAACCTATGTCAGAAAAGAGAGACCACTTGTAAAAGAAACCACTTGTAAAACTTTCCTTCTTTGATCTCACACTGAACAGAGGCTTTCCAGCTGAAGGGTGTAGTATTCTTGAGAGTAGCACAGAGACTGATGGGATAGAATATATGTATCTACTGAACTAGCTACAAGACTTACAGATAATGCCTTGCTCAATATAAAAACACCCTGCAAAACGTTGAGCAATTTCTCTTTTTATAAATGTGCTCACTATCTTTAAAAGTGTTCTTTTATTAGAGTTTACATCAAAGAAATGGAAAAGGCTGAGCATTTGAAAAATAGTGTACAATATCCTGGATAAATACTTCATTTGTCTTTTCCCACTTCAATCTATATAATTCTCACAGAAAGAAATAGGGTAAGGGTAGAAATAGCAAAAGAAAATGACCTAGATGGTTATTTTAAAATAACAAAAGTACTCTAATGTTCTTCAAATCATTACATTTCCATTAAGGTCTTCAGGGTATAGTAAAGATAACTATACCCATCTGCAACTGGCATTCTGTAGCTCAGCCACCAAGGACTTGAAACTACTTACAATTTTTAATGCTGCAATTTAATCTTCACTAGCCTAGACATCATCACTATTCAAAGGGGAGTTCTAAACTTGAAAATAATTTTCCAACTTATGAAACAGATATGATTATATAAAGAGTGATTCACTTACTTCTGAAGTTACTTTACCTCTTGGAGCAGCTTGATTGTTTTTCCTTGATAAATGTGTCACACGTAAACAGGGACGAATTCGCTGTATTTCAAAGAACAAAATATTGTCACAATATTACACTCATATTTTCTTATACTAGCTATGTGTAAACCTTTCAGCAAATGAATTAAAAAATCTTGTAACTATTATAGGAACAAAGGATTTACTATTTTTTAAGAGCTATCTTCATTAAAAAACTTGAAAAGTATCTTTTGAAATTGACATATTAGCAAATATTGGACAGTTTATCTAACTGTGGAGAAACATAGGTGCATATATATGTCTGTGCTTTCAAACTTTCTTCTCTACCTGCTTAGGGTAAGTTTCTCTGAATTTATTCTGCCATTGAGGCTATACATGCAACATTTGCTTACATATTTCTAATGACGTCTAGAAAATGTAAAATATGCAATTAATATTATATTATAACTTCTATTCATCCACTTTTGGCCTAGTTATTACCACACAGTTTAATCTAATAAATTGGCAAGCAAAATACACCACCAAAATTTATAAGTACATTATCAAAAAACTTTAAGTGTTTTAATGCTTGCTGACCATTAATACATCTCACTCTAAACTGCCTGATTATGCATTTTGTCCATATTTCCATTGGTCTGTTAAGCTTTTTCTTACTACTTTCCAATGCTTGTATATAGTCTCTAAACAAGAAAGTTATTTTTTCCAAATGCTATTTTATTTCATATTGTTATCTAAAATATGCATTCTGCTGTTGTTAGAATGTCAATTATTGCTACTTACTTGATGGTGTTGGTGAATTCAACTATGTCCTTACTGATTTACTTCCTGTTAGATTTGTCTATTTCTGAGAGAGGAGTGTTGACATCTCCAACTACAATAGTAGACTTTTCCATTTTTCTTTGCTTTTCTATTAGTTTTTATCTCATGTGGTTTGATGTGGTGTTGTCAGGCACATACACATCAAGAATAGTTAAGTTTATGGAGAACTGACTCCTTTGTCATTATGTAATGTCTTTCTCTATTCTTGGTATTTTTTGTTATTGTGAAATCTGCTGTTTGAAATCAATACAACTACTACTTCTTTTGTTTTCTACTAGTATATATATATATATATATTTTTTTTCTTTCTCTTTAACTTTTATCATGCACCTTTAATCTTAAAGTGGCTTTCTTGCACACAGCATATTATTGGGTGGTGTTTTTAAATCCATTCTGTCAAATTCTGTTTTGTTTGCTATATTACTAATGTTTGAAGTGATTATTAATATAGTTTAATTGATATGTACCGTATTTGTGATTATTTACTATTTGTTGGTCTTTGTTCTTATTCTTCTCTTCTACTATTCTTTCTGTCTTCTGTGGTTTTAATTGAGCAATTTATCTTGTTTTCTACCTTCTTTAGCACCAAAGGGAAATGCAGTATCTCCAAATGTTACAAACAAATAGTAAAGCGTTCTGAATAATTCATCATTGATTTTAAATTGATCAAAAACTCATTGTCATAATCAAGGAATACATTTTTCTAGTTGCTGTGAAAAAAAATAATGTTTCATTATTCAAGATATTATTTTTCCTCAAAGTTAATATTATTCTCAGAAGCAATATATTTATAAACTTATCTCATATCTTTTCAATATCAGTTTTACTGATAAGTCACTAAGTGACAAATCAGAATCTGTTCTGTTTATTAAAAAAACAAAGTTGTGTGGATTGCAGTGGGGCAAGAGGCAGAGATGAGGAATTCCTTATTAATTGCACCTGCTACCCCAGTATCAGGGAGTTGCAACACAAGTAGCTCTTCAATACAATTTCAACTGAAATAATTTTTTGCTGATTGCAATAACTTAGCAAACCTACCTTATTTGTTTGGAAAAAATAACACACAGGTTAAAAATGGCTTAGTTGTATATCTGTTTCGTCCAGGATTTAGTTTTTAAAAAAATTGCCTGTACCATGATCAATTATTGAAATTATCTGTATTTCTGGCTAAGAATCATGACTGCGTTTTGCTTCATCTCTCATACAAGCTGCAGTACCTGCTGTATTCAAAAGCCACTTGACGGCTTGCCATCCACAGATAATAATGCTCTCACAAACAATATGCTGAGGCATGTTTCTTGTCCTCTTATAGGAGAGAGAAACTCCCTGAGTAATTCCCTGAGTCTCAACAGAAAAGATGAAAGTTTTCATGTAGGGAATTTGGTGAAAACCATCTGATCTTTAAAAATATGAATTTAAGTTAATACTTTCTCCTGGTCTTATGAATGACAGAGGCAAATTTTTCAAAGATTGCTAAGCCCAGTTTAGATTCAGGTAGAGGAATAGTTAACACATAGCATTCTCTTGCTCGTAGGGCCAAACCTCATAAACTTCTTTACATAAACCTATTTCTATAGGGTATTTAGATATTGTTTTGACAGAATTGGTCAAAATTGGTTCTGCTAAGCCTTCTAAAGATGTACAGTGCATGGTTTGACCTTTGCGGCTTTCTTGTGAATGCAGTCATGTTAAAAATCACTGATCCTTGACAGAATTAGCTCTGCTAACTCTGATGGGGCACCTTTTCACAATTAGCATACAAAGTTCCCTTGTTTGCCTAAAATCACAACCTCCCCTCTCTCACAATCCATGTGTGTCTGTGATTTATACTTTCATGCATGCTAATACCTGTATAATGCATTCATGCCATTATTGTCATAAGCCGAAAATAAATCATCCTTGTGTTGAGAAAAGGTTACAATTGTTCTTTCATATTTTCACAAGGAGCTACCAAACCCTAGATTGGGTTCACCTATATGGCAATGACCAAATGCGACATAAGTATAAATGTCAATAGGTAACTATGTGGTCAATGTTATTTGCCTTCCTGCAAGGATTAAAAAATAAAACTCAGGTATTTGTCTTGAAATTCTATAGAAACTAAAAGGAAAAAATTACTTTTCAATGGATAAGTGTTTTTAAGATGGAGTATCAAATGCCATGTCTCAGAAATTTCCCTAGTATTTCCTACTAGTTATATGTGAGCCCAATAAGATATGTTAACTTTATTTTTATATTAATTTCAAATAAAATATAAAAATGGAAAGCACAAAAATGTTAATTACTATAAGTATCTGAGTAGTTACAAAATCCTTAAATTTAATTGAGTGGAAGAAAGTTAAATCAATTTTAACATCCATCCATGATTATTCTTTGTTGTCTTTTCATCAGGCAAATAGTTATTTGTTTCTTGATAATTTTAAGATATGAATGGTTCCTATGAGTCATATTTTCACCCTGATTTAATTCCTAACCCTAAAAATTACTTTATCCTGGTCTTATGAATGACAGAGGCAAATTTTTCAAAGATTGCTAAGCCCAGTTTAGATTCAGGTAGAGGAATAGTTAACACATAGCATTCTCTTGCTCCTAGTGCCAAACCTCATCTATCTAACTAGCTGTCTATCTATCTAGCTATCTGTCTGTATCATCTATCTATCTATCTGTCTGTCTGTCTGTCTGTCTGTCTGTCTACCTATCTATCTATCTAATCTATCTATCTATCTATATTAATTCCTTCAAGTGAATGACCATTCCACCCTGTGGATTTCCCTTCATCAATCCAGGATGTTAATTAACTCTGACTCTTCCTATTGATTTATCAACTTGACCTATAACTTGAGGTGTAGTTTCATCTACTTGATGTCAGATTAGATAGAAAGATGATGCAATCATCATTCCCCTCACCATATTTTCCCCTTGCATCCACACATACATTTCTACACTCCAGGTTCAAGCAGTGGGATTACTTCCCACTCCCTGCATGGAAAAATGTGTTTTTCAACTGTAGATGAAGAAGAATTAAGATATGCAATGTTAAGATATGAATAATAATTAACATAACCAGGAAGAAAGAGCAGGAAGAAAATAAATTATATGAGAGAAGTTTGAGCCTTTACTTGATCTTATAGATCTCTTAACAAAGTTTGAGCCTTTACTTGATCTTATAGATCTCTTAACAAAGATACTAGAGCACCAGTCATGGCTGATAGGACTATGCACAGCTGAGAGTGATCTTGAGTCAACAATAAGTCATTGCTCACTCTAGCTTAGATTAATACCTGGAGCAATTCAGCAAAACAAATGTTCAGCTACTATAGAAGATTAAAATAAAAGGACTTCAGAATGTTACAGAATGTCATAGAAGTAAGGAATTCTAAAATGTCTGGATGCATTCTAAACCTACAGGAACTTAATAGCAAATTCATCATTAATTTCATTTGATATTAGTTATGTAGATGATGAAATTTTTATCACTTATGCTTACTTCATAGGAAAATATTTTGATGATTATAAAATAATGTTCATCATTCATGCCTTTACAATCTCAAACAAAACAGAGTTTTGCAACATCATAAATAAGTCTATGAATTAAGATGAAATAGAATTGTTGGAAGGATCCCAGCATGTCATGAATCATCAGGAAATGGATAGCTTTGGTTTTATTCTACATATACCCAGACTTTTCTTTGGGGTTTGGTAAAAAGTGCCTGGGAAATAGAGAAAAAAGCAATAGAATTTGAATCCATAGATTACTCTATTAAAGTGAGTTTTTATCTCTAATATGATTTTGTTAATTTCTAATGTTTTTATTGTTCCTTATAATTTCCAATATGTCAAAAATGACCTCTCTTTATGTGCAGAGTAAACTTTTAATTGGGAGACTTTATCACATTGATCATGTTAATTTTTAAAAGATTTATGTCTACAGAACTGGGGTACAAGCTAGAGGCACAGGGGCAGTGAGAGGATTCACCAGAGACAGAGTGGGGAGCAGAACAGGCAGAACTGAAAAACACTGCTGACGCAAGCAGCCAGCTGGTCTGGAGAGGTCTTCGACACCATGTGGTTCACCTCCAGGGCGGGGCTCAAACTCATGCCGAAGTGGCTTTAGCTACTTAGTGCTATGTTTTAACACACTGTGCTACCAGAGAGGGCCTGATCATGTGTTTTAAATCCCTGTCTGATGGTGCCAATCGTCTGTGTATGGTTGTGTATACCCGTGTATGGTTATTTTTATTAATCTGTCTCTTGATGGTGAATTCTTATTCTTGCTTCTTTGTGTGTTATTCTTGTTCCTTTTGGTTGAATGTCAGACTTCATGAGTAAATTAGTGGTGACTGAGATAATGGCATTTCTTTGCTTGGAAATGGGAAGTCATCTTGTTTATTTAACATCATTTACTGCAAGGAATCAAGACATTACAGCCGTGGATAAATTTGAATTTCTGTTATTATTCTACTTACCTTTTAGTTTCAGATCCCTCTTGTATTACTTTGTGCGTATAGTTTTCAAGGATTCAGCACTTTAGCTAAAAATATACCTTTTTCAAAATTTTAATTGCCTCATGACCTCACTCTTTGATGTCCAAAGACTTTTATGAACTTGTAATTTTTTTTTTTATTTTTAGAGTTAAGATAAATGAACTGTCCAGCTGATTATATTGTAAGCAAACCATGAAGGCCCTTTGTGGTTACTTATGCATTTTATCTTGTTTGACACTCAGGGAACATATAAAACATTTTTACTTGTATGAAATATTTTCTATGTAGGATGAAGATAATCAGAATAATTGATTGCTGTCACATGTATTGTTAGTGTAACAGGACACCTATAACATCAATAATGAATTCTTTATTGAATTCATTATGGAAAAAATGTATATGTTATGAAGGTGTGATTATTTGGTGATTTATCACAAATCTGTCTTACAGATACTGATCATGTAAGTCCATGCAATTTTTCATCTTTGAGATACTTGGACATTTTTATAGTCTGTATTAACAGCTCAAGGCTCCATTTCAGTCCTTCAGGTTATAAGCTTATCTTAAAAAAGAAGAAAGAAAAGAAAAAGTGTCAATTATCCACTGTGTTGCTATAAGGCATAGCTATTTTAAGCACATCCTTCATTGAAGGAACTGACTTCACTTCTTTCAAACAGCTTCACATTTGGAACACTCCAGTTCATTAAGTACTTTAGAATGTTATCCAGTTGAACAGAAGCCAATCTCATGAGTGGCATGTGGATAACTACACAATTTGATCAAGAGTTTCCCTCCTCTAGATAGTTCCTATTGAGATTTTTAGATTAAAAGTTATTTTATGTGAAAACATAATAAAAATTTCAGACTGTTCTTTTTTGCTTGCTATAGAGATTGTTTACTGGATAGTTTCTAGACAGCCAACAATTTTTAATCTATTAATATGCCATTTATATTTATACATTCTGTATAAATAATCTAAACCTAGGAAATATTTCAGAAAATATCTACCTATTTGATTTTACCTTTAATATTGTTTAAAATACTGTGTTTAAAATACACAAAGTGGATATATATTTCTGTTAATAACAAAATGATAAGTATTGCTTTTAAATGAATTATGGAGCTATTGTCTCACAACCAAATACTTGTGATAGTCTGGTATTTCTATCATAATAAACATATTGTTAACTTTCAGTTTTAGATTTTGGAGTAAACCTCTCTGAGTTCATTCATCTTTTAATTCAGTCAAAATTATGGGAATGAGAATTCAAAATAGCAACAATGTTTTTGATGATAATAGAAGACACCTTTGTTCTCAAATCATGGAAAGAATAAGAATTTGTTAAGGGTAATACAAAATTGAATAAAGCTGGGAAAAGTCTCTAAAAGGGGATCACTTTTCATGATAATTATTTCCTTTCATCTTTAGTCAGTTGGCTCATGTATCATTAACATGTATTACTTATTTGGGGATATTTGTCCAAAAAAATTAATAAAAGAGTAATGTTAAGACAATTGTATTTTGTCACAGTATTAAAGGTTAGAAACACTGGAACATCGTTCTTCTTAGTTTAATTTCTTCAAAAGTAACTAAGAACAATGTATAATCCAAGTATTTTTCTAAAATTTGGAAAATTAGGCTCTATCTATTTCAGTTAATATCAATATGTATTATTTTTCACTAGATTTTCACTTCACTTCACTTTAAACAATCTATGTTGTGACTTTATTACAAAAACAAGACATCTTCCCTTCTTTCACTTTGTAAAACTCCCTCTGTTTCATTTGAAAATGTCTTTCAGCTCTATTCTATGATGTTTATTTTACTTTCTCTATTGGAAAAAAAATCCTTCAAGATAATATTTAAGTTCATTAAGGGTGAAATCAGTGAGTTGGGAAAATAATACATTTTTACCAACTAACTTATTCTGAGAACCTCTTATCTTGGATCTGTGTTATATTAAACTGAGGAGAAAAACGAATAGCAAGAGTTTAAAGACAAGCTTAAGACTAAAGAGTTTGAATTCAATCGGCAACCCGGAAAGTTGAAGAAAAGTTGAAACTCAAGATCAGTATCATTTAATGAATGTTCTACTGGGTTCCAAGTATCTCAAGATGGCAAATTTCAATTTACTTTTAGTAACTCAGCCAAAGGCAACATTTTAATGGTAGGAAATTTGACATGAGAATCTTTTCACTTGTATGAGCTCAAGTTCTGTATTTTATTTATGGCCATTTCCATAACAACAAGAAATAATAAAGAATCAATTAATTTCATTTTCTCCTTTTATAAATTCTTTCCAGAAATATATTTATTGAAGAGTTTCTGAACATTTACTTTCACATAAACACTTAGGCTTTACATTGAAATTATATCATATTTGATTTGAATACTCAGCTCATTAACTTTCCCTTTTCCTTGATTACCTATATTGTGGTTGCAATGCCTAAAGAAAATTCATAATTCATTATGGTCATTAATACCTAAGTTATTATGATCCAAAGTTGTCAAACTTTAAAATTTATAGTGACTCTGTAAATCTAAAAATACATCTATTGATTTAAGAAAAAAAACTTTAGTCTTTATCAGTAAAGTTTTTTTTCATGTTTATTCAGGAAGCTAAAAGCTGGGACTGAGTGAAGAAATGGTGGAGGGATTTTTTTTTATTGTAATAGAATGCAATTTTGAAAAGCAAATGGAGCAGATCTAGTTTGCAGAGTCAAAAACTTTTTGAAGGCAGAGCTGTTTGCTATTCATTTTTAATATTGACATACCATAACAGTGATTCACTTTCACAAATTCTTAGAAAAGTTTATTATTTAATTGAGTAGATCTATCACTGAGTCACTAAGTGACTGAATAAATCACTAGATATGACAATTTGCTGAGCAACCTGACAGCACTTAGAATCTTGCACATTACTTCAAAAACACTTGTACCACCCAAAGAACTCTGAGCTACACCTGACATCTCTGACCACCTACTACAGCCACCTGTATTACTGTTGTGGGGTTTTTATTTTCTTGTCTGTGAACTGAGATGATTCACCCATCTTTAACATACTGCTGTGAATTTACCTCCATAAGTTCATAAATGTTCAGACAAGTTGTTCCCTACAGCAACTAATCCTTAAACTGGCATCCTTTTCCTTCAAAAGTTTAAATTTTCTTTTAGCAATATGAAAGGCCAATTCCATTTTTTTAACTCAGTGTATTATCTCCAGTGAGTAAAGGACATAAAATTCCATTGGTCAGAGAAATGGTGAGATATATGAAAGATTTTCTCTTCCATTACTGATTACCACCTGTCAGAAGTGATATGTGGTTTTAGAAATCATCTCTTTTTTACTACTTATGATTTTTTAGTTAACCCATGAATTTTTAATAGTCTGGTTAGCGTAACAGTTTAGTTAATGTTAATAAGTTTAGTTGTGAAAACTAAACTTTAGCTCATGGTTGAATACAAATGATACATCAACAATTTAGTTTTCTTCACACAGAAGGAATTCTATGAGCAAGTGACATCATAACTAATGAAGGCTTTTGCAGTGTTCTCAGCAGTTTTTTGAACTCCTAGAAAATTTTGTCTGGCCCTCTCTGTTGGCAGAAAGGGTTAAAGCGTTTCTTCGCAAACCTGGCCATAGCCACTTGGGTGCCATTTCGATCCACTTCCTCCCACATGGCGAGGCAGACCTCTCCTGACCCGCCCGCTGCTCCCCTCAGCAGTGTATTTTGTGTTTCTGCCTGTTCTGCTCCCCAGTCTGACTCTGGTGAATCCCCTCACCACCCCTGCACCTCTGGCTGTACCCCAGTTCTGTATGCTAAATAAATAAATCTTAATTTTTTTTTCACTGATGCAAGAAGGGAAAAATCTTACCAGGACTGTGGTATATTTTGTGAACTGAGCTTAATGTCATCGGTGTGTTTGCACTTACTGTGACCAGCAGAACTGTATTAATTTCTCATGTACAGCAAGTCCTTATAGACAGATAATTTTTAACTAAGTATCTAAGTTTCTTAGCTTAAGCTGTAGTTCTAGACTTTTCTAGTTATACTCCTAATAGTTTCATGTCTTATTCAGGAATTTAATAAAACATTTATTTGTAGTTAGCTATTTCATATGAGATTTCTGATATCATCCAACACCATCCTGTAAAAAATTGCCTTGTTACCATCACCCACATTCAGAAAATCTAAATTTTAGTTCACTGAGTTAATGTCCTATTCCGAGGTGTCCTCTATAAACAAGTGTGAACATGATTCTTAGAAATTGAAATTTCTCTTTTATGTCATCAACCACACTCTATTGCAATTCATTAGATTAATAATTTATACCCTATTTTTCTGGTATCTATAGATGCTTCACTCTTTTGCCCATAAAATGTAAGTGATGGGTTATAACATAGAAGACAGAATGCTGACCATCATTTCATATACCTATAATAAGCTCCATAAATTTTTCAAAGGTACTTAACTTGAATAGGATAGAATAAAACCAGCTAGTATTGCAGAGACTGAAGAAATTCCATATTTTCCTCTCATGCTTGTCTTCCATTATTTTTTGAAAATGGCCTTAATTATATTAAAGTCTATTTTTGTAAACTACATTCATCCAAAATTACCAGCTCAGTACAAATGGTAGTTATATACTTCCCATTACTGCATGATAGAAATGTAAACCTTCATATGTGAAAAACACTGGAGATTACTATACCTAATTCCCTCATATTGTTCATGAAGAAGCAAAGTCTGGAGACACTAAGGTGTTTTTTATTTAGGTGTTGAAGTAACTAACAGTGTAAGGTCAAGGACCATGGTATTATGGATTTTTAAAAAATATTTATTTATTTATGCATACAGAACTGGAGTACAGGCCAGAGATGCAGGGACAATGAGAGGACTCACCAGAAACAGAGTGGGGAGCAGAACAGGCAGATCAATGAAGTGCACTGCTGAGGGGAGCAGGGGATGAGACAGGAGAGGTCTGCTGCGCCATGTGGGTCACCTCCCAGGGAGGGCCCCAGTGGAATGGATTCTAATTCAGCATTTATATTGATCTTTCCCACCATACGTTCTTGCTCTTTGCTAGTGAATTTGTCTTTGCAAATTTCCTGTATTCTCATATACAGTCTATTAGAGTTCTCCATAGAAATAGAACCAAAAGGGTGAGAAAGAGAGAGAGAGACTGTGAAAAGAGGAAAGGAAAATATTGGCTCCATTACTATGGAGGCCGATAAGTCCCGCAAACTGGAGAACCTAGTGTGGCTTTTTGGATTTTGCAGGTAAGATACTGTGTAGGTTCCTCAATGACCTATTTACTGAGGGTAGTGATGCTGCTGTATTTGAGCTGGGCCTGGAAGTGAGAATGCCGTGTAACTGGTTCAGGCTGCTGTGAAAACTGCTCTACCACTTGGGCCAGATAATTCTGCATATTCGATGGTGCTCGGGCTTTCCATGACAGGGCTACTGTTTGGAATTTTTGGCAGAACTCTGTAGGTGAATCACATCATGGGTCTTTCGGATTTTCAAGCAAGATCCTGCTATCGTCTCCAGTTAATTAAATTTGCAAAACCATTCTTGTTCTGCTGCTGGGTCTTAGTAGAGACTGAATATTTGTCCATGGGCCACCCTGTTACCATGTGACCTGGCTGCTGATTAAGTATAAGGTGTTGCTGAGCTCTCTGCATGCAAGCACACATGCATATAAACACTCTTTATCAAGTGGGGGCAGCAATTACTGACTCAGGCTGAGCAGACTTTGATGGCACAAAGAAGTTAATGAAGTGGCTTAAATGCTTATAGTCCCCACCCCTGAAACCTTGTCTTCTGTCTCTCAACATGCACTTATGATCTCATGGGGATTTTTCTAGTCAATTGATAGAAGAAGTGAAAACTAGAGCCCATTTTACAAGTGATTCTGCACGTATACAGACACCATCCAAAAGTGGGCACCAGCAACACTCCAGGTCCTCTCTGAAGGACACTAGTAAAGGAAAATCCTGGGTGGTTTTTGGGCTCCATTGTGAGAAGCAAACTAATGGACTCGAGTTAAGTTCACCTTTTCAAGGCCAGTTTCTCAGACAGAGAGCCTTATCATTCTGTGTGCGTCTGATTTCATCACCCCTCTCTACTCTGAGCCAAAGACAATTGAAAATCTTTATCTAAAAGAATCTGGGCATTATGACTAGACCCCCTTATACTAAACATAGCAATGAAGAGTAGGACACTTAATGCCTGAAGATTTGCTCCCCTGGGAATGTGTCACCTTGCTGTCTATATTATCTCATAGCTCTAACTACAATGCTTTTGACATTACTACTAAGGCAAAATTTGTCCTCTGCTGCTATAGTCAGTGTTTGATGATGATACCAAATAGAATGCACAAATCCTAGTAACTCTCTTAAGGATTATGCCTGGACAGAACACATAAAAGAGTGAGTTTAGAACAGAAATCTACCAGACATCTGTAACCAAAAGAGAACATTATTTTACTCTCAATAGAGACTCAGACATGTTATTTGTAGCTTCAACTTTGTAGGGCAACTCTGATGTCACATCTTATTTCTATTAGTAATGGCTTGAATTTTCTTAGCTGTTGTTTATTTTTCCCTTAGCTTTGATATGTAGTATAGATGTAATTAATATCCTTTATTGTCACTTTGGGTTAGTTTATTTTTTGTTTGCTTTTTTAAAATTTTTGCTGTGCTTTTCTGCCTACCAGAAATGCAGTTTAGTTTTTACCTTTCCCTGAAATGTTTGTAGTATTTAAAATTATTTTGTGTATGGATTTTGGTTTTGTTTGTTTTTCATTAGTTGTGTGTTTTAAAGAAGTCACATCAGTTTTCTCTCATGATGAAATAGATATTCCAAATTTCCATAAGCCACATGAATGGATGAAATGTAAAAAGATAAAAGCAAAACATTATAACTAGATTCAAACACAAACTGAATATTTCTCTTTACTAAAGTCCTCTTTTTCTGTCAGGTTTCTGGCTTCACGGTCTAGAAGTGGAAGGGGGATCTTCCTTAAGAATGTGCCAAGCATTCCTCACAAGTAAATTTAAAATCAATTTTTGTGAGTTTGAATTTTGTTTTCAGGAGTTCTTCTAGTCATTACAATATTGAAGATTGCCGATAGAAAAATTAAGAGTTTTCTCTATTACATAAATTTTGCATTTCTTATCTCATAGATTTCCAATATTTAGTGTTTGTTTTATTAGATTATTTTTGTTCCTGGGAAGTCCTAAGAAAGTCTAACAGCTAATTTTTTTTCCCTTGTTGCACTTTTTGTGCTATTGATTAGTGTATATATATATAAAGATTTATTTATTTATGCATACAGAACTGGGGTACAGTCCAGAGATGCGGGGGGGTGAGAGGATTCACCATAGACAGAGTGGGAAGCAGAACAGGCAGACTGATGAAGTACACTGCTGGGGGAGCAGCAGGTGGGTCAGGAGAGGTCTGCCGCGCCATGTGGTCACCTCCGGGGCAGGTGGGGATTGAACTCATGCTGAAGTGGCTTTAGCTTCTTAGTGCAGTGCCTAAACCCACTGTGCCACCAGGGAGGGCCTGATCAGTATATTTTTAATAAAATTTTCATTATTTTATTATCCTGTCTACATAGACTATCTCATGACCTAAAGCCAGAATTTCATGCTTCCCTTGACTTTTACACTTATAATTCCCTAACATTCTAATCTTATATTCTACATTCCATTCTTTGCCTCTCTAAGAGTGCTTTTTCTTCTGGAATTGCCTGAAGTATCCAATTCATTATAAATGTGTGATCAAATATAACTTTTCTTTTGTTTCTCCACCTTAGCTTTAAAAACATGGTACATATCCTATGGCACCACTCCCAAGCATGCATTAACCTTCACTCTACAGCAGCTGTTCATGTTACATAGGGCTGGTTTGTTCTGTCAGTTACGTGGATTTCATTATAATGTTCTCAGTTTAAGCTTGCTACTGCCTATGTAGACAGACTATATCTATGACATGTCCTGAATACTCATTTATGTTTAGTGTGTGTGTGTGTGTGTGTGTGTGTGTGTGTGTGTGTGTGTGTGTGTGTGTGTGTGTGGTGTATAATCATCTTAATCTAGTCCAGTTTCCCTGAGTGCTGCAGGTTATATTATAAGCCTACTATACTTTAATTACCTATACTGAAAAGGATTTGGAAAGTATCACACACTCACAGACCTTGACTTTAATCTTGATCGATACTTCAGTTTACCTCTGGTGCTGCTACTGAGTCTGCTGCTTTCTGATACAGATTTAGGAGTTATTGAATCTCTGACACTCTTTGCTCTTGACAGAGTTATTTTTGTAAGTGTTCTAATTCTGTTCTATTATGTGCCCTAGTTTCTATGACTTCTTGAGTTTTCTTCTGCTTTACTATTGTTCTTAAAAATAATTGGTCTAGCTGGTCCAGACTTCCTAAACCATCATCTGGCACACAGTGGAGTTTTAAAATCTCAGAAACCAAAGTTGGATTCATGACCTAAAACAAATTTCTATTGCTTTAAGCCATTGAATATTAAGAGGCCTGTTAGGTATTATAGTTGTTACAACTATCACTGTATAGTCTATTATTCTGCAACAACTATAATTACTAAAACTGCACATGTATATACATTTCTTACCTACTGAAATCTAAAGGACAGAGTACTCTGTATGAACTACAAAGCCATTGATGGAAAATCTTTATAAATATTTATAGCTCATGGTGCAATTTATGGGGAGGAGAGGGTAGCAAGATAAAAAATGGGGTGGGAAGAGCAAATGGGACTATGGTGATGGCACATGGGTGAAGTGGTGATGGAATGACCACGGGGATTACAACTGAGATGAAAAAAAAATGTACAAAATGAAGAATAATTTTAAAAAATTATATATAATAATAACTAAATAAATAAATAAATTAGTAAATTTTTATAGCTCATAGTATGTGAACAGGACCTTCAGTAAATTATAGGTTACTGACAAGTCCAAATATTATACAATTTATAGATAGGAGCTGACAGCTCTTTGGCTGTCATAGGAAAAACATACATACCTGATACTTAGGAGTTACTAGCCAACTATAATCAGAAAGTGTATAAAAACCCTGTAAAATAAAAATACATTTGTTAGTTCTCCGGTCAATAATTAGTTTTAATCAAGTCTATTAATTATACCTTAAATTTACCACCTTACCTAATTAAAATAATGGCATAATTTTAAAATTAAATTAAAAATAAGTTAATCCTAATTAAACTAATGACAAAATGAACATCACCAGAATTTTGTATTAAGGACATATTTTTCTGAGCTCGGAAACAATAATGATAAACCAAATGATGATGACAGGTGTGATTTTAAGAAAAGATAGCCTTACATTTTGTACTAATCATACTCAGAATTATTATCCCTCACATGCTAATTTGGGCTGGTAGACCAAGATGATAAAGGATATGACCAGTATGGTAACTAACGAAGTTGTACAACTATCAAAACTTAAGCAACACTTATATACATACAATAAAGATGTTAATATTTAAAATAAAAAGAGTTCTTTGAAAACATCCCATCAGTTTAATTCCATGAAATAAACTGATACAGAGGAGTCAATATTTCACATAGAAATCTAAGTGCTTTACAGATGGGTGAAGACTGAAATAAGTATAGCTGAAAACATGGTAAAGAGTAATAGAAAACTATCCATGCTTAGCTGATTCAGAAAGGAGATCAGAAAGATGATCTACTTCATGAGAAATCAAGGAAATGCTAACAATGAGATTGCTTCACAAGTCAATACAAGAAAAAGAATATCAAATGACACAGGTGTGAGAAGGTTGTAAAGACAACATTTTGTGCCCTTCTGGTGGAGGTATGGAATTGGCACCAGCATCCGGACTCTGATGGACCTGCTCATGCAGATCCTGGCTGCACAGGGAGTTTCCATGTGCTCGCGTCTCACACAATTCATTAACAGTAGTTCCTGACAGTTGTTTTTCTTTGGCACCTTTTTGTCTAGACCTTGGAATCTCTGTGTCAAGTGCAACTTAGCATTTGACCAAAGACTCAAAGAGTCTCTGCAAAAATTTCTTTGTGCAGCTCCTTTCATTCCAATATCCTGTCTATAAAACCCTATCCACTGGTGTATCATAAAATTCCTGTTTCTATCTTCTCAGCTAAGAGAAACTGCCTGTTTTGTCCAGGCTCACATTGTATGATGCAGCCTAGTAGTTAGTTCTTCAAGTAAATAAATAAGTCTTAGCTATCACTTTTTATCTGTGTTTCCACATATTACAGTATTACAGCATTCATTTTATCTAAAAATCTAAAAGCAGCATTTCATACATATATGTGTGTATGTATAATTTACTGTATCCATATAAAACCTGTATATCAGAATTTAGCAGATGATAATGATATTTCTATAAAGGAAATTGACATCCCTGCTTATATAAGCAACGTAATTACTTTCCCGTTTGATTTAAATCATTTAATTATGATGGTTAACAGTTTTATAGATTTGCTTATTATCTTCTGCACACAGAACACCGTGTAAGAATATGAAAGTGAAAATCAAAGATCATCTTTTTGTTGACTTCATAACACCTATGTAACAGTAACCTAGTTGAACCAAGCCCTGTGTTCTTTAAACTGCATAAAGATCAAATTAAATACATTTATTTTTTTATTTTAATTTTATCTGTATTTTATAAAATATATGTGATTCTATGCATCACAGATCTTTCCTAACATGAATATTAATTGTTATTAATGAAGAATGAAAACAACTAACAAAGTAACCAAAATTAAACATTATAGCAGTGTAAATTAACAGAAAGTAGAAAAATATAATAATATGTAAAGTAAATCTTATATGAAAATTGCATTACATTTTGAGTGATAATGCATTCTGTACTTGTACTTGCAAAGGAAAATATTGTTTATATTTAATTTATCTTTGCTCACCTTACAGTTCTGTTTAACTATCTAAAAACATGAAATTGTTAAAACTTCGATTTGTTTTTGTTCACCAAGAAAAAGAATCTACAATTATTTAAGAAAACTAAAATTAAGCAAGTATTAGAATTCTTGTCTTCTTTAGCAAAGAAAAAATATGAGGGCAGAATTAAGGCTTAATATCTGACGATACACGTAGCAATTTACTGGACATGCAGTTTCATGACATGACACTGATTATTCTGAAAGATTTGGTACTGAGTCATTTATTTAAATCATTTAATGGGACTATGATGATTAACAACATTAGATTATCTACAATGTATATTATACAGTTAGGTCATCCTAATACCTACTTTGATAAGATTAGTTAATTAAGTTGTAATTCATATCTTAAATCAATTCTGATGCTAGAGGTATTATAATAATGTGGATATCAGACAAGTGATATATGAAGGTGTACTTATGTGTGTGTGTACAAAAAAAAAGCAAGGCATTTATTACCTCAATTTTCATTAATTAACAATAAATTTGAATGTGAACATTTTATAATTTTTCTCATAGGAACAAGGTGCTTCCTGTTCCACCTATAAGGCTCCTTATGATTGTATTGGGCATGCCCAGAGAGCCCAGAATAAGCTCCACATTTAAGGTCAGCTAATAGGAAAATTTAATTCATATATATTTTTAAGTATGCTTAATGTAAGTATGCTATGTACAATCATTTTCACATATTTCAAAGAGTGGGATGCATATTTGGAAGCAGTACATTATTCTGTCTATGACAGAGAAGTAACAAAGCTTGTAGTGCTAGACTAAGCAAAGATATTAAAATCATGTTTCTTAAATATACATAGTTTGTTGTAGAATATAGGTATGCGTGTTTAGGCATGTATTTCTTATCTATGTCCCCAAAAAGGAACTTGAAATTGAACAGCCGAATGGTAACAACCAAATCTGGATCCAGATCTTGTGTTCTAAACACCACTCTCCAATAAAGCAAACAGAGTTATCCGGAGAAATAGATGATCCTATGGCTGGGGAAGGGGAAATACAAGATCAAGAGTCCCTGTTGTAACAGAAAGCAATTTTAAAACCTCAAGAGAATAGGGTCAAAAGACTATTTGTACCCAACCTGAAAAACTCTACAATAACTATAGCTAGACAAATTGGTGCAAAAAATTACATAATGATGACATTGTATATTGGTTGTTTTTAACTGTACTATAGAAATAGCATATTTTTAATTTAAATATAATTGACACTATATCAATTTCAGATGTTTGTTACAACATAACGATTCAATTTGTGTGTGTACCTGGTGAAATAATCACCAATTGAAGTCTTATTAACATTTACTGCCACACAGTTATGATTTTTTCTTGTGCTGAAACTTTTCTTTTTTACTAAGTTCATGTTGGTTTACATTGTTGTTGGCAGTTTGTAAGTACAGATTCCTTCCCGCATCACTTCTTAAGATCTACTCCTTTAGCAAACTTCAAGTATGTGAACAGTATTATGAACTATAATCACCAAGTTGTACATTGTATCCCCATGCTGTTTTCTGTATCTATGAACTCAAGTTTCTGCTTGCTTGTTTTAATAGTTCACTTATCTGTGAGAGCCTGTGCCATTTGTAATTCTTTGTTTAACTTACTCCATTTTCACAATGCCCACAAGGTCCATCTATGTTGTCACAAATGGCAGGATTCCCTTCTTTTTTATGATTGAACAGTATTCCCATGTGTGCATCTTTAGCCATTTCTTTATCCATTCATCCATCTGCAGACATTTAGCTTGCTTCCATACCTTGCCTATAATGACTATACTAAAAGAAGTATAATAAAAAAAAAGCTTATCATAAAATAAATAAGTAAATAAATAAAACTACTATTTATTTTGAATTAATGTTTTTGTTTCCTTCGAATTCCACCCAAAAGTGGAATTTTTGGAGCCTATAGTAACTTTAAGTTTAATTTTTTTTTGATTTTTAATTGTTGAGGAATCTCCATACCATTGTCCATAGTGACAGTACCATTTTACATCCCCACCAACAGTGTACAGATTCTTCCTTTATTTCACATCCTTTCCAATGTTTGTTATCACTTCTCTTTGTGGTAACAGTTTGAAATGTATGATGGTATCTCATTATAGTTGTGATTTGCATTTCCCTAGTGACTAGTGATTGTTTACATATATCTGCTCACCATGTATATGGCCATCTTTGGAAAAATGCCTATGCAGATGTTATGCCCATTTTTATTGGTACTTATTGGTTTGTTTGTTATAGTTATATTACTTCTTTATACATTTGGATATTAACCCCATATCAAATGTTTGCAAGTATTTCCCCCCATTTATTTTGTTGATGGCTTCTTTGGTTTAGCAGAATTTTCAGTTCGATGTAATACCACTAACTTATATTTGTTTTTATTGCCTATTGTTGACATTAATTTTAACAAATTTTCCACTACCTATGATTAATCTAGAACATGAAACATTAAAGGAAAATTTTTCACAGAAAAACAATAGCATGAATCACCATTGAACCCTGTGGAAGCTGAAAAAACCATAGAGTGCTAAAACTGAGCGCTGAGATTCAGTTAAGATAACAGTGTTTGCTGGATGTCTTGAGCTAGGTCTGTATATATCTGTGCACTCTGTAACTGTGTACCACTTAATCTAAGTGGAAAAGAGAGAGAAGGAAAAGCATGCTGTTTCTGTGATGGAGTCCATTGGGCATGTTGGGAATGTATTGTAGAAATAGGGGAGCTAGAATAGAGTTTATGCATATCAGGCTAACTCATTCACCTTCCAGAAAAAAAGCTGAATTTATCTAAACTGATATAATCTTCCATGGGGAAGATAATTAAATTATCCAGAAACTAAAATTTATTAATGTAATGAATTAAGAAAAGATTCCAAATTTGAAAAACAAATTCCACACTAGAAAAGTCTACTGGCTTTCTAGCACAGTCTATTAAAAACACTGATTTGTCAAAGCATACTCTCATAAAATCTCAGAATACTAGACACAGACAAGCTATATTGTAAGTCTCCAGAGAGAAAGAAAAAGCATTAACTATAGAAGAAAGTGATTACAAAGTAAGCTTTCAGTATTATTGCTTGACCGATTTCTGTTATACAAAACAATCATACTGTTAAGATCTGAATTAAAATCTAATGGATCTTTTCCATCTTTGTCTTCTACATAAGACTTATTTCCATCTTGTGTCACTTTCATAGAATCCACCATCTATTCTCATTCCTGTAGAATGATGCAAGGCATCGAATGCTGTTAACGAGTCTATTAGTCGGCAGGAAAGCGGGTAGAAAGGAGATACACAGAATAATTAGAAGAGAAAGCAAATTCAAGTGCAGGATGATGTCTATCAGTTCAAGCTGTGGGGAATAATGGGAAATGTCCTTTAAAATTTACATTTGTTACAACTCTTAGAAAGAAACCTTATCTATGTGGAGTGAGCTATAAAACTGCAAGATAAAATTTTCTGAAATCTTCATGAGAGAAATGGCATATTACAGTTCACATAAATATTTGTATAAGGAAGGATACAGGAACACAAATGGAAAGGAATGAGTGGGAAACAGGGATGGGTAATTACTTAAAACTTAAAGCTTAAACCCCCCCCAGTTCACCTTTCCCTAGTTTGCACTTGTAAGTTAGTTCTATGAACAGAGTTCTCAAATTTTAAGATGCATATGATCACTGGGAAACTTGTTACAGATTCTTATCTTAAAAAGTTCCCAGGTGGTGTTAGTGCTAATGGTTCATGGACTAGCTTTTCAAAAAGAGGGCCCTTTGATGCCACTAAATGTGCCTGAATTCAGTGTCCTCAGAGGAAAAAGTAGTGGTGTGTAGGAATAGGAAATTTGAAACTGGTAGCTTTTAGTTATGAACATTGCTTTTTTTTTTTTTCAATTAGGAAATAAATATTCTGGAGCAAATAATCAATAGTCAATCTAATTTATTTTAACTTTTACTTCTGCATTGTAGCTGATGGGCAAAAAGAACAGGACATTTATTTTAAAATCAAAGCAGAGAAAGATTGAAGGTAACTGTTAAGTTGATCATTTTTCTGATAAATTTAAATAAAATCCTTTCTGCTAAAAAAAAATACTCATAATAAAATGTGATGCCAACTGGAAGTTAGAGGAAAATGCTTAGGCACTGCTTGTCAAATCTCAGATTTTTGCATTGAGATGGTACATAAAAGGGTGAACACTGATTTTTCTTTTTCTATGTCCTCTGTGTTTGTAGCACAGAATTGCTGTCTGTACTTCTTTCTCTGATGGTTATTTGTGCAGTAAACCCCAGCTTCCTCATTTTCATACAGGGACTATATGCTTAAACTGCATGATTCAGTTTCAATCCACATCATTCTTTGAAAATCTTGAAGGCTAAAGAAGCACGCTCACTTTTCTTGACGAGTCCTGTAAGGATATTTGATTATTCATCGGTGTTTGCTTCAGAACCCTAAGTGATTACTGTGCCCCTTGGGGTGGTATTTCCAGTCCCGCTTGGCTTAGAATACTTTGAGAGCTAAGGGGCTGATTTGCTGAATAGCTCTAAAATGGTTTCCTACAATCATCGCTGTTGGCACTTTGTCTTTCCTACCTACCCAGTGCGGTATGATTTGTTTTGTAGTAAAGATGAATTAAAATGACCTTTCAGGCCCTGTAGCTGCAAAGAAAGCCATTTCTGAGGTCGGGAGTAGCCAGTTAACTACCTAAATGAACTGTCGTTTTCTATTTATTTTTCCTCTGCCTGGAGCACAAGTCTTATGTATATTTTCTGCTGGTTTATTTTGACTATGTAGCTTTTGGGTTGCTTTTGATTTTTGACTTCAATGTAGATAAATACATAATCAGTCCTGATTTCTTTATGTTTCTTACCTGTCCTCCAACTCTTTACTCTATCATTTGTAGTATGTTCAATATGCAAACAAACATGATAATTTAAACAGAAGAGAAAGGATATAAGAAAAAATATGTTGGGGAAAATAATTTCAGCAACTTAAAAAATGTATTGGCAAATCTTTCAGCTGATATCTGTCTATATAGATAGATGATAGAGGGTGGTATATTGATAATAGATCACTAGACCAGAAGAGAGAGAGAGAGAGAGATGCTATTTAGGCAAGCACCTGGAGTCCTCAGTTCTATGTTCAGTTCAGCAGTTGATTTTAATGTGTCTTTATCTAGCCCTTTGTTTGATTTTTTCTTCCAAATTTGAGTGACACCACTTAGTGTTTCTTTTTCTCCATCCAACTTATTTCACTTGGCATAATTCCTTGGAGCTCCATCTGTGAGCAGTATTCCATAGTGTACATATCCCACATCTTCCTTTGCATTTGGCTGGGGGGCACTTAGGTTGTTTCATGTTTGCATATTATCATGTTTGTGATAAACAGGAAGTTTCCTTTTCAAATTAGTATTGTTGTGTTCTCTGGATTTATGGATAGATACTTAAAAGTGGAATTGCTGGATTAGAGCACATGGCAGATTCAATTTGGAGCTTTGATAAAAAGACAGGAGTCTTCCCCCCTGGTGGCGCAGCAGGTTAAAGCACAGCACTAAGAAGCTAAAGCCACTGCATCACAAGTTCAATCCCTGCCCCAGAGGTGACCCACATGGTGCCACAGGCCTCTCCTGACCCTCCCACTGTCTGTTCTGCTCCCCACTCTGTCTCTGGTGAATCCTTTTACCCCCTTTACCTCTGGCCTGCACCTCAGTTGTGTATACATAAATAAATAAATCTTAAAAAGAAAAGGTAGGGGCCACACAAGCTATATTCTCACCAACAGAGAAAGGGGTTCCTTTTACTCCACACCCTCACCAGAATGTCTAACAAGGTTTTGTTTTGTTTCTGAGCATGCCAATAACTTCAATACCTGATGAATACCCATGAGCTGTGTGGAACTGATAATTTAGAAGAGAGTAACTGTTTCAGAAAGGTCATCACTAATCCGTCAGTATCTGCCCCTAGACTCCCTGGTACCTCCCCAGAACTGAGAATGAAGAAACCCTCCCTGCCATTCTCTCCTATACAACCTATCTTTATTCATCCTTGGAAGAGGCAGTGTTTTTACAGTCTTAACTACCATTCATTTGTGTCACTCTGCACTTTAACAAGAGGCTTCCTTTTTGGACACAACCTCGTATTTATTTGCTCCTCAGAGGCATGATGTTGAGTATAAATGACACAAACTCATTGTGTCAGTAACAATATTGTTTTTGAAGCTTACCAGAATGTTAACAAATTTTTGTAACTTTCAGTAAGTAGTCTATTAAAGGCATAGTTGCAATATTTGTCCATTATTGTCATATAGATATATCACCATTTAAAACTCTATTTTTAGATTTTAAGTCATTTCCACCTGTTGATTTTTGTATTTGATCTTGTATTAACAAACATTCATACAGTGTGTGTGTATACATAGATGTATACATATAGAGAGAAAGAGAGTCTTTGAGCTTTTTATTTCTAATAATATATTAGTCTAAAATCTAAAGAATGAAATGAACCAAAGCTATTTAGAATTGTGTTCTTTTCAAATAACCTTCTGCACTTCCCTGAAGAGTATACTTATATCCAACAAGTAGTATATAAAACTTACTATTTTTATATCTTTAACAATTTTATGAACAAATAATGATATTTTGTGATGTTTCTATTTCATTAATTATTGACTGATGTGGATTACTATTTTAAAATAATTTTTCAAGCTCTTTACTCATTTTAATGATATGCTCATGTATTTTTATTGATAAGAAAAACTCTTTAAATATTAAAAGAAGCATTTGCATTTCTTAAAATGAACTTTTTGAAGAAGCCTTTGCATTTCATTTAAATGCTTATAGCGCTATTTCTGAAAGAATAGTTAAAAGCATTGTGCAATTGTATTTGCATCCTGTTCTCCCAAATTTTAAAAAACTTATTTCTCTCTCTCATTATTACCAAAGCTGCCCTTTGCCCAGTGCATATTCATGGCCAAAACACATTCACTTCTTCTACAGTAACTGCAGCAGGAAATCATATTGCCTGGCCTATATCTTAAAACTGTATTTTCCAATTCTACTTTAATCTTTCAGATTAAACCTTTCATTTTCTCATTGGTTCTTCTTTCTTGGAACCTTATTGAAATCAAGAGGTCCTGAGTTCTTTGCTTGATTTTACTACTTTTGATGTAATATAATCTAAGGTAACTGAAATCTCTGATTCAGAAAGGCATTGCATTTGAATTCAGAATAATTCGTTTTCTTTTTGTTCTTTTAACTTACTCTCCATGTCTACCAGCATCTCCTCATGTAACAGATATTACATAATCAAATTAATAAAGGACTTGAAGGCATTCAATTCTCAGCATTTAAGCATACAGATTTACCTATATTCTTACAGATTTTCTTCTCCCCCTTTCCTGTGGTAGAAGAAAATTCCTCTCCCCCTCTAGAGTCTTCTTGGGTTGGTCAAGTAATCAAAATAGTATCAGATGAGTAGAAAACGACTAATTTTATGACACAGGCACATAGATGATGAGTCCAAAGAACAAAGGGGTGGGTTAGTGGCCTAGAGCACCAAAGCGAGAGGGGAGTACGCTCCCACTGTGAAGGATGACTTCATGTTCCTTTTGCAAATCAACTTGGGTTTCTCAGATAAAGAGGATATTTCTGCAGATAATCCTATATTTAGCAGGTTGGATGAAGATCTTATGTTCCCAATCTTCATCCTTCTAGGTAATTTAGGGAGTGATGATTGCTTCTTTAATTAGGAAAGGACAAGAGCTTCTCCTTAGCCTTCAGTACTGTAATTGACCTTGGTTCAAAATAACCAGCTTGTTATAGTGTGGCTTCCTGAGATTGTTAGGTCTGATCTTGGGGTAGCATATTTAGTGTACTTTCATGTGATACAAAAGAAAACCCCAGCTATGTCCCAGGCTATGCTCAGAGTTGATTAATTCAAAAGGAATCTGAAAACAGCACCAGCAAACTTCATCGGCAACAGATGACCATTAGTTTCTACTACAAATTAACCTCGAGGTCCTTCAGCTGCATTTGAAAAAACAGCATTCTGACCCCCCCACACACACACACAATTCATAATTGCAAGCTTTTCTCACCCTTTCTCCATCTTGCTTTGCAATGACTCCTCATAACTTATATGCTCAAGGGCAAGACTACATTAATTCATCGCACATGTACTCTGATGCTAAGATAAAAATTATGATGTCAGGACCATAACTAGAAGTAGAGGTAGAGCCACAAAGTTATTGATTTTAAAAGGTTTATATTTGAACCCATTTCAACGCTAATGGAAAGAAAATTTTTTTTAAATATAAATTATATTCCAGGCCCTAGTTTCATTATCCAAACAATGTTGAAATTTGAAAATTACCTCTCAGAATTACAATGAAAATTAAATGCAATTGTGACAGGTACAGGTTTCATGGTCTCTGCCCCCTACTCCAGATATTGAAACTACAAATCCCATCAGTACCAATGAGAAGCACGCTGGGATGTGAGGGTGGAGCTGAATAGCCAGGTTAGGATAAAACCCAACATGCGGGCTTCGGGGCTCTTTTGGCCTGGTGATTTGTGGCTGGTCGTTTGGCTCTTGATCAGCTTTGGAGTCCAAGTCAGCAGAACTGGTAGGGTATTCTAGTGAATTCATATTTCTCTCTCTTTTTCCCTGGGTTGTTCCTTTACCTTTCTCCTTGTAAATAAGCCCATTAATGAACCTTTTTGTGTGTATCCAGAGCACAATTCTATCTATCTATATAAAGTCTATGTATATATGTATATGTGTATATATACTTTTCTCTCTATATAAATAGATATACTTCTCAAATGCACTTTGGTTCATGCATATCAACTTATAATAAGCTAAATCATTTTGTTAAAAAAAGTTCATTTTATGTTGAGTTAGGATTTTACCATTTTGAAAATGATTTGCTACTATCTAGTATTTAATTCCTATGTTCATAATTATTTTTCATGTCAAAGAATACTTTTATCAGTTGAGAAATATAAGATTTATATATGTTAAATAATTTGCCCCATTGTCACACAATTGCTGAGTGGACCTACAAAGAGGAGAGTTTCTACTGCTATGCCCCTGTTCCTCATGCTAGGGCAAATGGCTGATCCAGAACAGAGCCAAATCCAGAATAAATCAAACAGTAAGTCCTCACAGTACTATTGGTTTTATTGAAACAATTATGGGAATATACATAATTTAAAATACTAATTCTGTTATAAACTTTCTTTAGTGCTTTCAAATTTATATTCATTGTTATGCTTATTTATGAAATAAATCCCCACACTTCTGCTATGAACATATTATTCCATAATATGAAACATAACTATGGAATGTGATAACTCAAATATTTTTATTTCAATCCATAGATATGACTCTATCAGAAAAACTATAAATAGATATGGCACACTTACTATATGATTGCAAATTTTATGGTTTAATTGACCCAAAATTACATCATTACTGATTAAATGACCTTTACAAAAATGAATAAAGCACATGAATACAGAAAAGAGTGATATGAAGCTGCATAATACCTACACTGACGAAGACAGAATTGTGATCGTACTTTTTTCACTCAATAATATTACAAATATACTTTTTCTCTCCTTCAGAAAACAGAAAACATAACATATTCCCACATATATAGTTGGTCATTTAGTTTTAACTTAAGTGGTGTGTGTTTGTATTATTTTAAATACTTTTCTGTTTCCTAAGAGAACCTTACTTACTTTTGTTATAAACTCATTTATTAAAATACTTCATGTGGGACCTCCCTGGTGGCGCAGCGGGTTAAAGCACAGCATTAAAATACTTCATGTGAATGTCTGTATTTTGGCCCCAAATTTTAACTATTCATTAGTACATATGAACCACAAGATTGATAATATATGGAGAGGAAAAAAATATAAAGATGGTATTCTAAATAAATGTCATTATTATTACATTGATATTGATTTCTCTATAAAATTAATTCAGAGATTGTATTCTTTTACAATTACAATTCAAAATGATGTTTTATAATTATTTGCAATTATTTAATTTTTTTCATATGTGAAGCAAAATTATTCTTTCCAGGGAAGGTTAAGTAAAGGGGATTCAATTTATTTATCCTTTATGACAGAAATAATTCAGTATCAAAGTTGAAAGTTAGCACTGAATTATCAGCACTCACAAAGAATTAGAGGATATGTCTAAACAAAATTTTGATAAGCGTTTTTACAAATCAAATAAAACATATCTGCTTAATTAAGAGTTTAATTAAAATTCTTTTAAATCAAGTCATCAATAGACTTCAGACTATTCATGTTATAACAATCACCTAAAGCTTTTGTTAAATGATATTTACTGTGTCTGAGAACAGATATTCTAATTCCATGTATTTTGGGGTGGGCTCCAGGAATCTAAATTTTAAATAAACACCCTAAGTGTTTCTATAGTAAAGGGAACTCAAAGCACATTTTGAGCAACACTAATTATTATTAGTGTTAATAATTAAGAGAACACAATTCAGAGCATTCTGAAGCAATGCTTCATGGAATAGAAGCTTATCCTCATGGAAATTTCAGTTAATATATTTTTTTTAAAGATTTATTTATGCATACAGAACTGGGGTACAAGCCAGAGGTGAAGGGGCAGTGAGAGGGTTCACCAGAGACACAGCTGGAAGCAGAACAGGCAGATTGATGATGTACACTGCTGAGGGGGCAGAGGGCAAGGCATGTGGGTCACCTCTGGGTTGGAGATCGAATTCGCACTGAGGAGGCTGAGGCTAGCTTGCAGTGCTGTGTCCTAACCTGTTGAGCCACCAGGGAGGGCCTCAGTTATTTTTTTAAAGCACATTTACAAAGGATTAGGGGCATTTATTTAATACATTTCAGCCCTATGAAAAATTTAAGACATTGTCTTCTCATATCACTGTCATATTGTAAGGGGGGGGGGTTCCCCAGGAAAAGGGGAAGTTCCATGTTCCCTGCCCCACCCAGAAGGAGGGTGGAGATGAGCAGAGAAGAGAGGAATCTGAAGGGGAAGGAAGCAGGCTGGTGAGCCAGAAGGTGACCTGAGTGAGCCACATGGAGCAGAGTGTGAAGAAACGTTGCTGCTTCTGGTCCTCGACTGGGTGAAACAGATGTGGGTGAGAGATCCGTGGGGAGGTTGACTGTGGCAGCATTTATATTGATTTTGATTTTGCTCTTTTCCTCCCAGACTTGTCTGGCCATTTCTGACCCTTTTCTATGGGTCTTCGCCAGAAAGTGCTTTAGTCTTGTGGCGGCTTTCGGTCCTTGCTTTGGCCAATCCCTTTTGGGTAGACTTTTACCCACGAGGGGATGGATAACTTCAGGTGTTTGACTTAGAAATTATACTCTTTGTCTTCTGTATAATATACTCATTGTATTGAAGTTCTTTTCCATTAAAGGCTTTTATGTCTTTTCTTCATGCAGCGGATGGCAAAACCTATTTAGAGCAGACAGGTTTGGGGTCCAGAGCTGCTCCTCTCTTCCTGCCCTGTAACAAATATGATTATTTCTTATTTTTCTCACAGGATTTTTCTTGCCTAATTAAAAAAAAATCCCTTATTCTTGTTAACAGCATAATCTTCTTCAGATTTTTTTCTAGAAAGAAATTCACTTGAAGCTCTTTTGTTTGGATCTGATAACAAATTATGAGCAGTCTAATATTCACACATTTAATTACTACTAAATCAATATTATTTATTTAAATCTAATTATAGTACAACAATTAGGGCTCTAATGAAGAAAAGTTCTCCCAGTTAATTAGGAATTTGGCTAACCTGCATTAAAACTGGAAGATTCTCAGTCAGTCCTGACAGCTTTGATAAAGTACAGGATATTAAAAAATGACTTCAAGATAATTAACTGTAGTGATAGTCATCATTATAATTATATAGCAGGTATACAGAAGACCATGTATTTTTTCTTACATGCTCATAATTTAGAATCAGACTTTCTCCAACATATCTCTAGTTGGGACTTACAGCCAAAGGGAAACCTGCTTACATTTTGAATTTCTTTTTCTTTTTTGTCTCTCACTTATTGCTCCTTTGTGGTTTTAAAATCCCCATCCTGCACTGTTTCCCTTTTTTATATTACTTTGAAAAGAAGACTCTTTTTTTTTTCTTTCCCCAAATGCCCCCCCCCCCATACACACAAATGAATGCCTCAGCACTTCCAATGTTGGATATTAAAAATACCATTGTTGGGTCCTCTCTGGTGGTGCACAGCATTAAGAAGCTAAAAATACCATTGTTGTTAGTAAAATTTTTGATATTATTTTAAGTAGAAATCTAAGGAATGAAGAGGTCGAGACTAGCCACCTGTGGTTAAGGTAGATTTAAATCTTGGTATCTTTTCCAGGTTGAATTTTAGGTCCTATTGGTTTTGGAAGATTTCTTCGACTTTTATTAGTATTCTGTATTTCTTTTAAGAAGTTAAAATGGCACTTGGAAATACTTTCATACTGTGCAATAACCTCTAATTTCAATGCATTTGTTTTGTTAAATCACACAATCCTTGCGTGACCCACTGTGAATGGGGGAAGTTGCCGGCCTTGCAATTCTGTGAGTGCTTTAAGCAGAGCAGCACAGGTCTGCCTTAGCTCCAGCCTGGCACAACTCCCACTGTCGTCCACTGCTACTTTACTTTCTCTGTTATGTTTTGTCTGGCTAATATCTTTAGTATCTTTCTTTGGAAAAAATCTTTCTACTAGGTTGAAAATGTTGTAATAAGTCCAATAATGTTAATCCTTCCAACTCTTGAAAGAGTGTGCTAATAGACACCTGACAGACCTACATGCTTACCCATACTGGATAACACTGAGAATTACATTTTAAGAAAAATCTCATGGCTTTATTCCCATTGGGGCTGTAGTCACATTGGCTTGTTCCCATTGGGGATGTTTATTGCCATCGTCACATGCATGCATATGTGTATTTATACATATGCAGACCTAGCTATATTTATGCATGCACTCTCTCAATGTAGCACTGTTCACTACACCCAAGTTCTAAAACAGCCTAAATGTGCAAGGGCAGCTGAGAGGGTTAGAATACTACTCAGCTTTAAGCAGTATGTTTGCCATTTGCAACAACACGGATGGAACCAGAGGGGATAATGCTGAGAGGAATAGTCAGAAGGAGGAAAACAAGCACCAGATGGTTTCACTTATGTGTAATATGAGAAGCAAAACAAAGGGTCAGACAAATCTTAGAAACCTTAAAATAGAATTAAGACTACCGGGGAGGGAGGGAAAGGGTGAGGTGCTGGTGAGGAAGATGCTATTGCCAAAGACTGGGTGCCTCAGTGGCAGGTGTGGTGCAGGGACACATCTGAGGAGGTATGATCTGGGACTCCTGAATCATTCATAGTGTTGTAAACCATTGAACAACATCAACTACAACAAAATGCTGTTATAAATTTTTGGTATGCTGATTCCATTTATAATCCTTTATCAGATGGTTCATTTATTTTTACAAATATCTTTCATTGTCTTCTGTATATCAAATCTAAGGCACTAATACTTATTTTTTCTTAAATGCAATACGCAAGCATGAGAGAGTTCAGAAAAGGAGAATAGCAAGATGTATATTTTAAGAAAATCTCAAATAATGTGATCAACTAAAATGAAATTTGGGAGGGAAAATAATTAACCTGTAAATAGTTAGCATAAGATGTAAATTTTAAGAAAATCTCAAATAATGTGATCAACTAAAATGAAATTTGGGAGGGAAAATAATTAACCTGTAAATAGTTAGCATAAGAAACATGGAATTTGAATTTTAAACTTCTTATTGGTGACAATTTTTATTTTGATGTTATAATAATTTCTGGTTTCTTTCAGTTTGTAAGAAAATTGTGATTAACCAAAGCCAAACTAAATTCATAATTGTCTTACTTGCAGGGGCATCTAAGGGAAAAGTATTCACAGAAGGACACTTTATAACAATCTGGAAGACACTACATAGTGTTTATTTTATTTTATTTTTTAAAGATTTAATTATGTATACAGAACTAGGGTAAAGGCCAGAGGTGCAGGGGCGGTGAGAGTCTTCACCAGAGACAGAGTGGGAAGCAGAACAGGTAGATAGACAAAGTGCACTGCTGAGGGGAGCAGCGGGTGGTCAGGAGAGTTCTGCAACGCCATGTGGGTCACCTAAGGGGCTGGGGATCGAACTCGCATTGAAGCAGCTGCTGCTAGCTTTGCAGTGCTGCATCCTAACCCATTGTGCCACCAGGGGGCCCTGCATAGTGTTTATGTGCAAAAGGAACTAGATTCGATATTTCTGTTGTCTAATAGTCATTTTGTCTCTCACATTTTTCTGGCAATAAAAGTGGAAATGAGATTTTGAAGTCCCCTTGATAAGACTCACATTTGAAACTCAAATTGTGACTATGCTGCAGATGAGCATTTGATACTTAAAAAAATAAATACAGTAACTCATCCATTAATATTGTTTTAAAAAATATTTTGGGGTTATAACTTATTCCCACTGTTTAATTCCTACAAAATTTTAATATGAAACTAGTTTTTTAAAATTCCTATTCTTTTGCATTCTGCTGGTTTATCATTGCTTTCAATGCCACCTCAATTGAAAATAAAAACTAAGCTCATAATTTAATTCATGAACACAAGTTATTCCCAATCATTACCTATAAAATGATCATCAGTGATTTCTAATCATTCTCTACATGCAAATTCAGTAGTCTTCTCTATGTTTATAAACCCACTCATCTTTCTCAATATAAAAATCTTTAAACTTTAATCTCAAGGTTTTTACATTTCAGCATTCATGGATTTTTCTTTTTCTTTTGATGATCCATACTTACAACTACAAATAGATAATGTAACAGCATTAAAATGTGTCTAAATCAGGATTCAGATTAGTTCCTTATCTTAAAGACCACTCCATCATGTGGCAGGTATTATGGACTCCTTCATCCTCAAACTCATTTTCTTTTTAAAGATTTATGTATTTATTCATACAGTACAGGCCAGAGATGCGGACTGTGAGAGGGTTCACCAGAGACAGAGCGGGGAGTAGAACAGGCAGATCGACGAAGTACACTGCTGAGGGGAGCAGCGGGCGGGTCAGGAGAGGTCTGCTGCGCCATGTGGTCACCTCCCGTGCAGGTGGGGATCGAACTCATGCGGAAGTGGCTTTAGCTTCTTAATGCTGTGCTTTAACCTGCTGCGCCACCAGGGAGGGCCTCAAGCTCATTTTTTTAAACCAGCAACCCTAATTCTAAAATGCTTTATGAATTAGATGAGTCTTCTCTACTGCTACTCACACTGTATAAGTGTGTTCCCTAATTGATTGCCCATGACCATGATTTTTCTCTTTTTTTTTCATCATTTACAATTTTCTTATTGTTGGTAACCTGATTACACCCTTTTATCAGAAACTCACTTAGAAAAATGCATCACAAATTTCCTATGAATTCAAAGCAGTTGTGCTCCAGCTGTAACTTTTTTAAAGATATATTTATTCATGCATACAAAAGCTGGGGTACAGGCCAGAGGTGCAGGGAATGAGAGAATTCAACAGAAATTGAGCAGGGACCTACACAGGCAGATCTACTGAAACACACTGCTGAGGGAGCAGTGGGCAATAGAGGAGATGTCTACTGCGCCAAGTGGGTCAGCTCCCTGGTTGGGGATAGAACTCGTGCTACAGTGGCTACCTGTAGCTTCCTAATGCTAAGCTTCAGCCTGTTGTGCCATCAGGGAGGGCTCCAGCTATACATTTTCGCAACTTCATTTTTTTGTACGTTGTGTTCTTCATCACCAAGAGTATTTGCCGTTTTAGAATGCAATATCAATCTTCCTGGGTGCCTTAGCAACAGAGCCTAAGACCAGGGTTCTTGTGAAAAAGATTTATTGAGGGAGCCTTGTAGGAAACCTGGAGTGCTAGACTGAATAATTTTACTCCCCTCCCCCCCCCCAGAAATTTGCATGTTGAAGTCTAAACCCCACTGCAATGGGATTTTGAGTATGGGCATTTGGGAGGTGATTAAATCATGAATGCATATCTTTGAGCCTGGAAATGGGCTCTCAAAATTTGTCAGAGCCTTGATTTTAGACTTCCCACCTCTACAACTCCTGAAAAACATACTTCTGTTGTTTATAAGTCACCAAATCTGTGATAGTTTCGGAATAGCAGCCTGAACGGATGAAGAGAGGGAGTAAGAGAAAAAGAGTATAAAAAAGTCATTGCTCTGTTTTTGTCTATCAAGAAAATACTGTCTTTATCTGCATTTAGGACTTATTTTCTTCTTTTAAAATCAGCCTCATATGTAGTGAAATACTTGAGAACAAAGGCAGCTTTTCTGTTCATTATATTCATTCCATTACAGAACTTACCATAAAGCTCTGCACATAAAATCTTAAAAATATTTCTTGAAATATGTTGTCAGTAAAAGTAAATATTTTACAGGAAATCTTAAAATAAGTAATTTTTTCAGTAAAAAAAGCCATTTTATATTTTAATGTTACATTTATGGTTATGCTATCTACGTCTTCTTTTGTATTTCATGTCAGACCTTTCAAAAATGATCATCTTTTTCACTGAAATGCTATTGGTATTGTTCCAAGATTAATCATATTAGCTATTCCTTTTCTTTCTCCCCCACCCCGATTCATGACAAAACTGAGAGATATTGGAAATAGCTCACAAAACTGAAAAGAGGCTCCGGGGTCACCTTAGCCCAAGTCTTGTTTGGAACTGGATTGTCCGGAGTCCAGTCATTCACAAAGATAGCCTTCCAATTGCCCCACTTTTTTTTTTTTTAAGCTACCACTCCATATGTCCAGACCTTTAAAGCACTTCTTTCTACTCATAGTCTGCATTTTCTGCTTTCTGTGTCTCTTTGACACAGGCTTGACTCTTACTGACCTGCTTTTACAATTGAAAGCAAAAATTTGTCTTCGTACAGCTTTCTCAATTGGATTATTTTTAAATTCTGCATTAATTTTAAAGCCAACCTTATAAAACTGAATTTTAGATGAACCATTTAACTCATTTTATGGATGTTTTTATCTTGAGATAATTGTAGATTTCCACACAGAGGTAATAAATGCTACCCTTTAACCTATTTTCCCAAGTGATGTAATCTTAAGCATTGTAGTACAAGATCACAATCTGAATAATGACATTTGATCAAGACATGGAAACTTTCTATCACCACAAGGATTCCGCATTTTTCCTGCCTCCCATCTGCCTGACCTCTCTTTAATGTTGTGTAGCTATTAATAAGAATATTTTGTAAAAGGAATAATATAGTGTGCAATATGAGATTCATCTAGGTTTTTTTAGGGATCAATAATTTGTTCTTTTTAACAGCAGAATAGTGTTCCATGGTATGTATATACCACAATTTGTTTAACCGTTCATCCAATGAAAGATATTCTTGTTAGTTCACAGTTTTGGATTGTTACCAGTAGAGTTATTGTAAACATTCATGTGCAGTATTTGGCCAAACATGAATCTTCATATTTCTGAGATAAAAGCTTAAGAGTGCAATTGCTAGGTCATGTGGTAGTTGTTGTTTTTGTTTTTTTAGATTTATTTATTTATGCACACAGAACTGGGGTACAGGCCAGAGATGCAGAGGCAGTGAGAGCCTTCACCATAGACAGAGAGGGGAGCAGAACAGGCAGATTGATGAAATACACTGCTGAGGGGAGGTCTACTGCACCATGTGGGTCACCTCTGGGGTAGGCATTGAACTCATGCTGAAATGGCTTTAGCTTCTTAGAGCTATGCTTTAACCTGCTGTGCCACTAGGGAGGGCCCAGTAGTTTAGTTTTTAAAGGCACTAACAGCTTTTCAGTGTGGCCATGGCATTTTCCATACTTGCCAACAATGTGTGAGTGATCAAGCTCATCTTCATACTTGCTAATCTCATTGTATGTTTATTGTTATTTTAGTCTTTCTCGTAGGTACATAGTAGCTATTTCAATATGCTCTTATTTGAATTTCCATAATTAGCTGTGATATGGAGTATTTTTTTTTCATGTAATGATTTGTCATCTCTACCTTTAATGAAATCTTTGTATTTTGCCCATTTTTAATTGCACTGTTCATCAGTTCATTGTTGATTTTTGAATTTACATAGTCCTTTGTCACATAAATGTTATGCAATTTTTTTCATTTTTCAGTTTGCCACTTTATTTTACTTCATCAAGGAATGTCTTAAATATTGATGCAATTCAGTTTTCCAATTTTTCATTTTATAAAGTCTTGTTTTTGTGTGAGACTAAAAACGTGTACTTAATCCTAAAGTTTAAAATTATTTTTCTATTTTTTCTAAAAGTTGTATATTTTTACATTCAGTTGTGTGATTAATTTTAAGTTATCTTTTCTGTGAGGTATAAAACATGCAGGATTTTCCCCCCCTTTAAAAAAAAATCTATTTACCTATGCATGTCCAGTTATTCCAATATCACTTGGTGAAAAACCTTTCCATTTAACTGCAGTTCATCTTTATTAAAATCAGTTGAACATATTAGTGCTGGTCTACTTCTAGAGATGATATTCCGTTCTTTTTTAATGATCTCTGCATCTGTCCTTCTCCCAAAACCACTTATATAATAAGTCTTGGTTGGGTTAATCATTCTTACAACTTTGCATTTTCAAAATTTTTTTTTCTACTTCACATGCATTTTTATATACTCATCTATTTTATAAAAAAATATTGCTGGTATTGTAAATAGAATAGCATTAAGCCTATAGATCTATTTGTGAAGGATTAACATCTTTACTATTATGACTCTTCCAATCTATGAACATGATATAACATTACACTTATCTAGATTTTATTGTTTTTTCCTTTAACATTGTAGCTTTCATCATACAAACCCTGCACACCGTTTGTTAGATTTATAACTAAGTATTTCATTTTTTAAACAATTTTAAGTGGTGGTGTAGTACATGTTCACTGTTAGTACATAGAAATGCAATTGATTTTTATATTGATGTCCTCTATTATAACCTTTCTGACCTCATTTACAATTTATAGGTGGTTTAATGTTTGCTTATCTTTGTAGACTTTTGAGTTTCCCTACATAGTAAACCATGCCATTTGCAAATAAGTAAAGTTTTGGTTTTTCTTTTTTCTTCACCTCCAGTCTAAACATCTCATTTTTCTTTTCTGGCTTTATAGGGTCCAGTTCTCAAAAGTAAATGGAAAAAAATGATGAAGAGGGACATCTTTGTCTTGATCTTTGTCTTGTTCTCAATCTTATAGGGAAAACAATCTTTCAAAATTAAGTATAAGATTAATTGTAGATTTTTTTTGTAGAAATTCTTTATGAATTTTATTAAGTTCTCCATTTATCAGCACACCAATGACTGTTTTTCCCAAAATTGAACAAATCATTGAATTCCCTAGATCTGTGTTTGATAGGGAAAATAAAAAATGTTGTTGTCTATTAATATAAAGTTAGGAGTGTTAGTAAACAATGACAAAGGAAAAGATGAATTTGAGGAAACAGATGTAGCTGATTGAATTGGTCATCATTTAAGGTTCATTTTTATGCAATATTGTTATCATGTTGTATCATCTATGGCTTAAATAAAATACAGAAATCTATGGTATCAGCAGTGTGGATCCAGGAAACTAGAATGGACAACAAAAGCATTGATTTAAAAAAAATTAAACTTTTCCTTATAAAACTTGACACATTTATAATGCAATGATCATTGTAAATGGAAATAGATTAAATACATTTCTAGGTAAGGGTTATCTTCCTCTTTACAGATTATGAAAATTTCCCTTTATTTCATGACTTGTCATTCTGGTAATATGTCTGTGTAACAAGAAACAATAAAGTCAACAATATTGTTCTCTTGAGATTATAAATATTTCCATTTCTTGGAACTGACAACATAGCCTCTACAGGATCAAAAAGGAGTGATAGTACTAACTAGGTTTCAAATTACTGAAGACTTTAATTAGCAGTAGTCAGTGATAGTTAAAAATCAGACAATTAAATGTGCAATAAAAATTTATAGAATATCTAAATGAATGATTAGACTCTTATGTATTATATTATGGGAGAAAAGTAATTCCTGATTCACACAGGAATTAAGATGCTTCTACAATAAGACACATTGGTGAAAGTAAGGCAAAACTGATACCAGGACCTATATATGTATTGCAATTTTCAGTGCACCAAGAGCAGTGAATGGATCCCAATAACATTAACAAGTCAGCAAGAAAGAAAAAAACAACTGGGACCTTGTAAACAATTCCTTGCTTCAGTTACCTGCTAACTATGGCTGCAACTGTTTCAGCCAGCTGTTCAGGGGTAGCCTGATTCCCAGCATGCATCTTTAGGTGGTGGAAGAATGCCAGTAAGGAATAGGAGAGAACTAAATATGTCAGAGGAAGCCAACTAACCATGGCGAGCCTGCATCTCAATGTGCACTGAGGGAAAACACTAAATGTGCCCTCTTGGGGCAACAGTGTCGCTTTCTCACTTAGTTGATTATTTCCTCTCCCATGTTGCTTCCAGTTGTTCTGTCTGCTTAAGGCTGGCCATGTTTCTAAAACTTATTTTCTTTTTCACAATTCACGATATGTCTCCATCATTTTTTAGGATTATTTTGCTTCTAGTTCTGTCTACTGAATTGCTCAGACCTTGAAACATCACAAATGAATGTCACATACTTTAGGTTTCTGGTATCTTCAGGGTTTGTGATAGATGATTTTGCTAAATTTCCACAAAAACCTGTTAAAGTGTCTTTTATAGTTGCTCAAGGTAGAGAAACAGGGATTAGATATATCTTTGTGCTTGAAGAGAACAATAATAGTAACAATAACAATAACAAAAAACTTGAAGAAATAAAAGAAAATGTGTTCATAAGACAGTTGATATCAGGGAACACAGGATATACACTCCTCAAAGAGTAAATGAGGTGAGCCCCAGCTTACAGACTGAAGGAAGTTTCCAGGACACAATTCTAGCAGTAGGAACTGAGGTGGAGGTCAAACTCTGAGTAAAGGATACTGAATGAAACTTCACAGAGGCCAAGGTGACTAGAGTTTTCAGGAGACACTTGAGTGGATAGAGTTAGACACACAGAGGACCGCTACAGGGGAAAGCCTTGGAGAATTGCATAAAAATCTCAATCTGCAATCAGGTATGCACAAACTGCAAGAAGCCAGGAATAACCACTCAAGAGAATTACAGAAAATGGTGCCAAGAGATCAAGCACCATAACCAGTTCTTGTGGAAGACTCATCATTCACATGGTATCAGTCAGAGCCTAAAAGTCTTGCTTTGGTAATGAAAACAAGTAAATCAAGACCAGAGAGCACTGTGATGTGGCTTAGCAATGCCTCAAACCAAAACTCCAAAGATTCAATATGATTCCAGGGAACTTAACTGTGTTGAAAATACTATTCACCAAGTGCAGGTATAAATACAGGTATTCAGCATCCAACGAGGTAAAAAATAGCAACATCTGACATAGGATCAAAACACCAAGCATTCATGCAAAAAAAAAAAAAAAAGTAAACACAACCCATAGGAGGACAAATGACAACTAGCGGAAAATGAACAAGAAAAGGCACACATCTTGGAACGGAGAATGAAGAACACTGAGGGGTGTTTTTATAACAGTTATAAAACTCTACGGAAAACCAAACAGGCTAACTAGAAACATGGAAGAGATTTCTAAAAAAGATCTAAATTGAACTTCTTTAGATGAAGTTAACAATGCTATAAGTAAAAAATACAAAATTGGCCCTCCCTGGTGGCGCAGCGGGTTAAAGCACTGCACTAAGAAGCTAAAGCCACTTCTGCATGAGTTCGACTCCCGCC
>NW_004567119.1:14468674-14481741 GCF_000260355.1 Condylura cristata | reverse complement strand
CTTTTTTAATAGCAGCTTTTAAAAAAAGATTTATTTATTTATGCATACAGAACTGGGGTGCAGGCCAGAGGCACAGGGCTGGTGAGAGGCTTCACCAGAGACAGACTGGGGAGCAGAACAGGCTGACTGATGAAGTACACTGCTGAAGGGAGCAGTGAGCGGGTCAGGAGAGGTCTGCCGTGCCATGTGGGTCACCTCTTGGGCTGGGATAGAACTCACTCTGATGTGGCTTTAGCTTCTTAGTGCTGCGCTTTAACCCACTGCGCCATCAAAAGGTTTTAAGGTTATGAGTAATGATATCTACCATAAAGTCAGTTCTACACTATTAATGATAGTTTTATCATAGTTTTCAATGAAGCTTCTTTCCAGTGTCTATAATAAAAGCAGGGAAGTAGAGCTGGGCTCTGATGGGCCATTCTGACCTGGGGAAGCAGAGGTCATGCCAGGCTCAGAGAGCATGGGTGGACAAACCTTTCTTTGTCCATCCTAAAATAGGGGAGAGGAGGTATCGAAAGTGGTATGAGTTCAAAGAAATTCAAAGAAATATGCCTCTCCTGCAGAAGGACAGAGAGTCTATATGAGTTATACCTGATGAAATTATCACTGGAATAAAAAAAAAAAATGAATGAAAGGATGATGAATGAATGAGTGAATGAGCTGTCTTAAAATCAAACAGCAACACTTTTTTAAAAAAATCACTTTAATAACTGATGCCTGTTTACTGATGTTCTAATTTCTATCTTATAAAGTCAATTCATTTAAGTTTTGCTTGTCAAATACAAGGAAGTCTCTCAGTTCTTTGGAAAATAAATTCCCCTAAAAGGCCAACCCTCACTAAGATAAAAGCCATAACCTAAACCATATGTGTTTTGAGGTATATTTTAACCTTAAGGTAAGGAGTTCAGGATATATGGTGATTGCTAAAATGTTATAAGGAGACCACCTTTAGCATAAGGAAATTCCTGTGTAGGCTAAAATAGCTTAGTAATGATGTCTTCAGGTGCTACTTTGGGAGGAATTTTTAGGCTGCAGTTAATTTCCCTTTCATTATCACTGTGAGTTTTTAGGAAAATATAATACAGGAGAAGATTGTAATGATTTGTGTTAAAATTGGACCCAAAATATCAGTAACGAATGAGATAAGTCCACTGCCATTATTGTGAAATTGTAATTTGGTTTCATGAATATAAATGCTGATCTAGAATTAGAAGCAAAAGAAATTACACTTACAAAGAAATGTCAATCAAAGAAGTAGACAATGATTTATAAAAAATGATATTCAGAGAAATGTTATTAATAATACAATAATTTTAGAAATAGCCTAGTGATAGGAAAATAGTTCTGTAAATGTATTCACCCATAAGCTTTTAAAATAATGTTTTAAGGACTAATGCTATAAGGAAACTTTCATGTTTCGCCCTGACAGTTTACCATTCAAAGTATCATAGAGTGAGCTTCTTTCCTTACATAGGGCCCTGTGTTTTGTACTGTAATTACTATGGCATATAATCTTTACCACTATGGGAAATAGGTACCATTATTATCAGTGTTTTCCCAATGTGTTCAGAGTATAGAGATGAAATGTTTTTTAAACTAACAAGGACTAGGTGGTAGAACACCTGTTTGACTTGAACCTGGTCTACCTGCTCCCAAAAGCCTTGCTCTTAACCATGACACTTAGAATTGTTGTAAATACTCAAATGAACTATCTTCAGACTATTGAATTTCACTTTTTTATTTCTTTCATATTAATGTGACGCAAACAGACACCCGAAACCTGTGTCATTATATCCAGAAAATGAGACAAGTCTCTAGTTATAATTCTGATAGATTTGGAAATGTGCATCCTGGTTTTTCATTAACATAGTAAATTATACATTTGCAGAACTCTGTTTCAGTAAGCAGATACCATTTTTAAGTAAAGCTATCTTGAATCTTTTAGTTGTACATTGACTTGTTTGTCCCTTGTCTTAGTACTCATTGAAAAATGAAACACCTTAATCAACATGCATATGCATTTATTTTCCATATTTCTCTATAGAGTTCAAAGAGGAAGTCTTTACTTCTTTCCTTAGGCAACCAACTTTAGTTGGTTCATTCTAACTGGCACCCACTATGGGAATTCTGTAACTTCTGTGAAAAGTCTGGGATAGGACAGAATACCTCTGGTTTTCTTCCAAACCCAGTAGCTGTATTTTCTCGTTCATCTTTACTGATTCCTTCCCAGATCTCTACTTACAAACATTACTGTGTCAAAGACTCAGCAGTGATCTTCTGGGGTGATATTTTATTCCTACAACTTTAATATAGTCACCAGGTTGATGCCCCTGAAATCTTGTATCTCAATATGTACCTATCTCAATGTCCACTTGGTAGTCTCACTTGTGATCTAGTTATTTTGATTTTATGCCCCATTCAATAAGCAAATCCATCATTGAAGCATTAAATGAAAAAGACTGCTTCTATTCCCTCTCATCATTCACTCCCTTGTTAAGCTTATGCCATCTCATGTAGTCCACATCCTTGAGATTTTATTGACAAAGTGTATACCTAATTCATTCATTTCTCACCATTGTAAGGTGCTGTCACTCACCAGGATGTTCAGTGTAGCTTCTTAAGGGACTGACTGCTTTGCTTGTCTTCAGTGTTGACTATCAGCTTTGCCGGTTTCAGCCACAAGCTCAGTCATTCACTGTGTAGTACCAAGTGTGAGCACAGGAGTCATGTGACTTCTGGATCTATGTTCTCCTTTGTTAAACAAGGGAAATATTATAATATAACTTGGAAATTTGATTCAAGGATGCTAGAAGAGACTCAAGATAAAAGGCTTGGCAATATTGGCACATAAAGAGCACTAATTAGGAATAGTTATCATTTTTTGAATCAAAAAATTTGATCATATCTCTATTATATCTCTTCTTGCTCCATGTTTTTCCACTACTATTTACCACTTGAATAAAGCCCACACATCAACCCAAAACAATAAATGATTTAGGCGACTGGTGTACCTGGCCCCATTTCTAATGGAGCCTCTCAGCCTACTGTGTTCAAGCCACTTGATTTCCCAGTGTTCCCTGAATTTTCTGAGCCACTTCTGAGCCAAGCCACTCAGACCTTGGCCAAACTTTATTTCATAGATGTTTTTACCCAAATGTTAGCCACATTTCATGGTGACCTGCCTTTCCTGAACACTCCACACTATCATAGTAACATCTTTTAGCCTCTATCTCTATTTTGTTTCACAATCACACTTTTCATGACCAGATATGTATATATTTTTCCATTAATTTACTGCCAGATCCCCTTAAAGTGAATAATCTCCATGATAATACCTATTTCATCAAAAATTTTGTTCACCTCCATATTTGCAGTAATTGAGATGATGCTTTTTTATAACTGGTGTGCAATGAATATTGAGTGAATGATTGCATCTGTGTATTATAATTATCTTTTCACATGTTTTTTTACCCCAGTTGGCACAAATCTCCCTGTTTTCATTGTTTGATGTGTAATGAGCACTTAGAAAATATTTGTGAGTAATCATTTATTAAGGAGTAAGTGAGCATAGCAGATGAGAAAAGTATTTCCATGGAAGATAAAATTAAGGAAAATATGATGTAGCTGTAACTCCTTACACCTGGAAAGCCAAATATTTAACTTATAGAGTATCTAATCTCCTTATTTTCTCCTTTGCTTATTTTTTAAATTAAGTACAGGTTTAATACTACAAATATGGATAATTAATTGCATTGTAGAATAGCTGGTACATATGAAGCCTAAAAAAAAAAAACAGATTCAATTATTAAAAGCCAGTTATATTTTGAGCAGTTATGCCAAACTCAATAGCTTCAGTTCAACATGTAAAGATGCCCTCGACTTTGAACATGGGTACGTCTTTTCTCATAGATTATGATGGCCTTTATTCTGATTTCCAATGTCAAAAAGAATTAACGTTGGAGAGAACAGATAGAGGACATGTGACTGAAGAAGGCACTGTAGTAGCTAGTAAAGGGCTTGAGAAACAGTCTGTAAGATCAGAAAATTCTTAATAAATGATCAAGTTTTCTTAATTATGTTTTAAAACATTTCTTATGGGAATTTTCTAGACACTTTTCAAGTTCTCTTAATTACTTTGGTTTTAAAATGTTTGTCATAGGAATTTTCTACACACTTATCGCAGAGCTTATATTGTCAGAAATATATCTCATTTGAAATTCTCTTTTAAAAACCTAACTTGAAAGACAGTAGAAATTACCTCTGGTCAAAATTTTGAGTACTTTAAATACTGAAAGATAGTGTCTAATTCCATTTGATCTTTTCTAAAAACTAAGTGGGGACATTCACTGAAGAGAAGAGCTTCAAGCTCGTCTAGTGTAAAAAATCTGTTCCCAAGTAAACAAAACAAGGCATTTGAGAAGCACATGCAGAAGTCATTTTCTTGCCTGTACATGAAAGTGAGGGCAAGCTTTAAACACCCAGTTCACTAACAGGATAGAAAAACAGTATAAGACTGATCAGAGGCAAATGTCCACAAGCCTGTCTCTCACATTTCTGCGTTTGATACTTCCTAGCTTCTAGAATGTGAGCATGTTCCCTAACATACTCTTGTCACATGTTAAATGACTCCCATCTAATATGATCACTGTAAGTAGCAAGTGAATCGCACCTTCGTCTACTGGAACACCCTATTCTAGAAAGGAAGCCACATGTGTGGCTACTAAATGAAATATTTCAGGAACTGTAAAGAGGGTGGAGGGTGTTGCAAAAGCTTATAAATCAGAGAAAGATCATTCCAGAGACTGGGGATGCTTGATGTTGAACTTTATCTCCATTTTCTTGTTTCTTGTTTCAAATGTGGCAAAACAAAAGCTGTCATTAATGTGATGTACTCTTCAGATGGTGGGTTAGCAATTCTCGGTTATTATTGGAATTAGTCTGGAATTCACCATGGTGTAATTCCAGACTAAGAGAATTATTCCTGTAGTCTTAAATACTACACTTAGTATCACTCCTTGGGGAATTCACTAAATACCCTTTCTCTCCTTCATTCTTTTTACACAGATATTTTCCATTGATGATTGAGTGCTTGTTCTGGATCTCTGCTATGGCCATCTGTCTTTCTGTTGAGCAAGTCCAACCCTTAGCTTATGTTTCTATAGAGAGCAAACTTTTGTCACATGACATTGAATGGTGACCTGTATCTTTCCCTGTGAGTGTTACACGTGCTGATTCTGAGATCATCATACCAGATAACAAATCTGCCTTTATCTGTTATTAGCGATATGACTTTGAACAAATTCTTCAACTTCTCTGTGCCTTTGTACATCAGATTCTTTATTTGTTAAATGAGCATTATAATAATAATACATACATACTCTGTAGTGTGACATCTCGTACGTATCTTTGCATTGTATGTTATTATTACTTTGAAGATGTCTTAAGTACCCAAAGATTAATCAATATATTTATTACCTGCCTGCAAGAAGCTCACTCTACAGTAAAGGAAATAGAATATTTAAGCACATCTCTGAAAATAGAAAGTTGATATTATATGAGAAAAAATTCTACTAGGTACATAATTTTAACAAATTGTACCTGGCCAGCTTTGCTTGGGGTCTGATGAGGTATGGGAGGTCAGATTAGGTGTTACAAGAAAGGAAATATTTACAGCTACTTGAGAGATTACTAATTTTCATTAAATTATGTACAGAAATGATTTTTGTAGAACCTGATTAAGAAGGAAAAGAAATAAGAGAGCAAAACAATCATCTGGTGGAAGCCTGTGATGAGGGCTGGATGATTGAGTGAGGAACATTATCAAAGCAAAGGTGAAAGAGAGAAAGTGAAAATAGTAAATCATGCATATTGTGAGGCATAAATTGTTATATTTTATGCCTGCGAAAACATTTTCTGGCTTTGTTTGCCATTTTATTGGGAGTGACAACATGGTAATAGGAATAAAATGATGAGTGAATAATGAATATAAACCCAAGGAACTAATATGAAAATGCTTCAAAATTTGCATATTGTTATACTTCATTCTCTATGAAGTTTCATATAAACTAAAATCCAAAAACTCTTTTATAAGCAAATAGAGCAAAAACTCACTCTATAAACATGTTAATTATTATTATAATGCTCAATCTATAATCTTAACAATTCTTCAAAAGTTTGTTTACAAACTTTCTTACTTTCTAAAAGCAGCTTATGATAATTTGGTTTGTATTAATAAGTCCATCTTCTCCCAAATGCTTTTAGGACATTAAGTAAGCAGAGGTGGGCCTAGTATTTTTTATCAGTTGTTAGATTGAATAATTATATTTTTCTCATCAATATTTAAGTCATCAAGAAATGTAAAGATAAAGCAAAGTGTTCTTCCTGACAGAGCTTGCCTATTTTTCTAATATATGCTTGTCTGTCTGAGAATGAAAACAACCTTGACTGAGGAAGGGTAGGGGGATAAAAGGACTGGAATAGGAAACCAGCCTGGCTAGAATGCTGTCTAGTCCTTCGCAGACTCTCACTGGTGAGTGACTCACCAGCTGGCTTGATCTATCACGGTGGCCCTGAGAGTGTGGCTGTCCTGGGGCCCATCACAACACTTTTAAAGTTATATTGATAACTAATTATCTTTTGATGCTGGAAGCTCTTATTCAGATACATGGGGTTATGTACTTTTTTCCTATATGCAGAAAATCTTCCCAGATATTAAAGCATAATTTTAGTTCCTATACATCATTGGGTGCTTTTTGTTTGTTTTAATGAAGAAAAACTAAGATGAGGCACAGTGTGACTATGACTCAAAATATCCTAGTTGTGTGGCAATGCTGTCATCACTGATGACAAAGTACAAGCCTTGGAGTTCAATTTTAAAGAATCATACACTTTGAGAATATATTTTAAGTAAAAATATAGCATAGCATAATTTGACTTTTATGTGTCCTACCTGAATCATTGATTACTTCTCTTGAATATTACCCTTCATACCTCCATAGTAATTTACTCTAGTTTAGTCAGTATTTTGAGTTAAAATCTCAGAAGGCATGTCAACAATGTTATAAATAATTAACAGAATAAATGCTACCGAGGATGTGAAATATTTTTAATGCACACATGAACATACACACACACAAAAGCACAAACAACAAAATGAATAAAGACATGTTTCTCTCTTTAACACAGAGCTGACAAGAAAATGCACATAGAACAAAGTTGAAAAGCTTTTAACATACAGACTAAATATAGTTATAACTCTAAGAATGCATTTGATTAAAAGTTATTCCCAAATAAAGATGATAGCTATATACTGATTATCCACATTAATCCTTGCTAAGAACTAAGGCACATATTTGCAAGAAAGATGTGTAAAGATTGATAAGTTGTCTATGATTGGAATAGCATAAAATTAGCTGTTACATGTGATTGTAATTCATGACTTAGGCTTCAATAAAACGGTTCTTTGCTCTGTTGAGATAACAATCCACATAGAGTCTAATTTAGGGAGGGACTGAAGTAGAGAAGGAAAAGAGGAATGGATGCAGGAAAAAAGGGTGAAGGGAGAGAGGGAGGGAGAGAAAAGGCATAGGCAAACAAAAGTATATAGTTCATTGTACTACAAAAGTCTATCTTCATAAGTATTTTAAGAATCTTGCAAATTGTGGGCTAATTTCCTTTTGAATATGTAAATATTTTCATAAATGTGTTTTTAGATATGAATTTAATACATCCAAGTGTTTGAAAATTTAATAAGCAGACGATTTTTCATAACACAAAATCCTTGATCATAAGCTGCTGGTAAGATAAGATCATTTTTACATGGAAAACTTCTAGATTGTATTACAAGAAGCCAAATAAAAATAAATTCAGAATATGAATAAATTCATTAAAAATTGATTTTTTGTTCTGATTCCTACCAATTTGGACTTCATTACTAGTTAATAGTAGATGACATTTAATTTAAAATGGTTTTAAATCACAAATTCCTAAAGGGAAAATACATTTTTGGTATAAGAAATCCAACAAAAGTACAAATGCCTCCAAACTTTTTCCATTGAAATAAAAGACCTTCATTGTGGCTTAATATAATTGCTTAAATAAAAGTGAAAAAAATAAAATTTATTATAGCCATTTTTCATGAATAAATTCTCAATTGGCTGGGTCATACATGAGAAATGACCAGCTGGTTTTAAAGTGTATAATTTTTTTGTTTTTGTTTTAATTTTGTAAGATGCTCTTTAGCTGCTGACCAAAAATATGTTGAAAGTTATTTGAATTAAATGTTTTAAAAGAATTCCAGATATATGTAAGCATGCAAATAAGAATGATTTAGAATGACCACACTGTATTATTTGTTAATAGATTTCATTTGATTCTTTGACATTAGAGAGAAAAGTATTGATTGGAAGCCAATTAAATTTATGGGCTAGCAATTTACAGAATTTTTAATAGAGAGAGGAAAATGTGAAACTGTCTTTAAGATAATTGTTGGTGAATGTTATTGGATCTCTGTTCTAAACAACTTGAAATGAGTTGTTGAACAGAAAATTCAACTCTTCATTGTTCCAACTACCTATAAACTCATTGTTTCTAGGAGAATGGGATCATTGGTTACACTCTTGAAAGAAAATTTAATACTTAATCCTCAGAAAAGAGGTTTACAATGTAGCCCTTACATTCAGTTTATATATATTCAAAATACATTCAATTAACATGTTAGATGGAATGAATGAATTAAAGTTTAGGATACAATTGCTTTTCCAATGTTTTGTGATGATGAAGCAAATTTGGAAGTAAATACCAAAAGTTTTTCTATACCGAGTAGCGCTGTAATACATGAACTCATTTCTGGAAACCGATTTTTAATGAAGAGACAGTGTTGCATTATGTGTAAATATTTCTTTTCCTCATTCCCATGAGACAGTCCTAGTATCCACATGCTCCAGTTGAGAAGACAGAGACAAAGGGAGGCGTGAAACAAGTGAGAGATAAAGCTAGAATCCTGGTTTTGACTCCCTCCCAAGTGCTTAATCCACTCCCCCACATTCCAATTTACAATAAAATGAAATTGGCACATTAACCTGAAAGGAAAAAAAAGAAAGAAAAATGACCAAATTCATTCTGTGAATTCAGGCATATCCAATGAAGCAACAGTGAGTTTAAGCATATCTGGAAAGGAATTTGGCTCTAAAATAGCAAACCTGACTTATACCTAGTGGGAAAAAAAAGTAGTCTACAAGTGCTTGAGAGGGGAATTAAAATAGATAATTGGCTTGTATTCATAGTAAAGTGACTTTAAAAATGAAATCTGATGAGCAAACATATTTAAAACAGAGTTCTTTCTTCCTGCTTTATTAAAGAAACTTCCATTTCCTACATGGTGGAGCTCTTTAAGTACTTAAAGAATGAGAGCAAATTTGCCATGATTGGATCAGAATAGGTGAATGATGCAGAAATTAAGCTTAGCAGGAATTTTTTTATTTCACTTGAGAAATTCTTAGTCATTTATTGCTGTTATTAAGAAGACACTGAAACTCAGTACTGTTTGACAAAACTACATTCCAAGCACCTTCAAATCAAAAATCTCTCGGAAAGACAAGCCAGAAATAGATGGGGATTAAAGCAAAATAGCAAGATGAATGAAACTGAAGAACTTTATATCAATTGAAATATATGGAAAATGCCAGTTGTACTTAAGAGCAGGAAGAAAATGTAAAATGGTAAAGTAAGAAGGAAATGAATAGAGATAAGATACAAAAACATGTACACAAATTGTTACATCCAGATTTACTCTAGGCCCTTTCCCCTTTCATAAGATTTTAGGTTATTAGTATGAGTCTCTGTGCTGAATGTCATCATGTTTATACAAATATGTTTGAAACATTACATACTAAGAGTAGTTATGTGTTCTCTATAAGATGTGGTTGCTTTAAAATACAGAAACTTTATATATATATATATATATATATGATTTATTGGTTAGTACCTAATAGAATTTCAGCGTTGTATTCTAACCAAAGTAAACCATTAAGAGAATTAACCTTTCCTTTTAAAAAAATCTGATACAACTTTCACAAACCATACAATACATCCCCAAAATCTCACTCAGAATGTCATTTTAATTCCTTTATACTTACCCAACTTTTATGTTACTAATCAAAAATAAGTCAATTTAAGAATGAGAAACCCACAAATAGATTTACCCTACCTTTAAACAGGTATTTACATCGCTCTTCTATTTCCTTTAATGAGCTTATTGAGTATTCATAAAATTTTTGTAACTTAACTCTCCAAAGTTCATAACACATTAACAAACCATATACTACCAGCTAAAATTAATAATGTCAATATCATGAAGCTAATTAAATAAAACTAATTCAATCAAAGCACCTACTTGTTTCATTTGGAAAATATGGGTTATTAGCCTAAATTACACTTTATTTTTCATAAAAAACTAATCTCAAAAGTGTAATGTATAGTAAGTTCTATCCACACGAAAACACACTTAAATAGCTTGACATATATATCACAATGGTGATACCTCAGTTGTTGTTTTGTTTTTAATTTATCAGACTTAATAACTATATATAAAGGGATAAGAAACAGAAAAAAAAGAACAGGGGAAATTGTTTTGTATTCCAATTATTTTTAGCTAGTCATTTAAAAATACTCGTGTCTAGTTGTATTACTATCAGCCAGTAAGATTATTTTGTGCAGTTTTTCTTAGTTGTTCAGTTTGTTATCATGACCAACAATTTGATGTGTTATCAAAATATTTAGAGTATTTGAGAGGGGAAAGTCAAAATTACTGCATTGATATATTCATCCATTAAAAGTTGAACATATTAACCCCCCACTGAATTATAGAAAGGAAATTTTAATATGTGATTTTGAAGAACTGAAATGTCTTAATTTTAGAACATTCCTAAAAGAACTGCATACATATTACACAATCACCTTTGTAAGAAGCCTGAATCAAAAAGGGCAAAGTTTTAGAGAAATTATTTTTTGAAACATGAGCTTAGAGTCCTTATATTTTGTGGAATTTGTAATGCAAATCACCTTTTCTCCTTTTAATATGTCTAACTGCAACTGAACTGAAAAACAACCAGGGCAATGGCTGATGAGAGGAATACATGACATTTTAGCAAGTGTGTATCTGCCATAAATTAAAATTGTATCACTAGTCATCATATTTCCACACATGCCCAAAGCATGAATGATGGCAGGATTGGAATATCAAAAATATCAATCATTTTAATTTAAAAGGAAGTTATATGTGTTCTCTTATTTTTGTACCGAGCTGCTACAAGAAATGTGTACTTATATACCTTTTTAGTAGGAAGAGTTGAATTTGCTTGGGAATAAATTTAAATACACTTCTTGACTTCTGATCATTATTTTGAGGAACTAGTAAATAAAAAAATAATAAAGATCTTTGCCTTTTGTAAGAACATGTTTATGTATGATTGAAGATTTTACAACACTCCGAAAAAAAGCCATCCGATGTTAGATTTAAAAATAAAATCAAAAGCATTTTCTGACATAGTACACATGAAAAATTGGAAATCCCAATATCTTCAATAGAAGTTGTAGAAAGTGTATGTCTCCTTGGAGTTTGACACCCACTTAACACAGCAGAAAATAAGGTACTATACTGTAAACAAAAAGTACAGTAAAGGACAGTTGTAAATTTACATAAGAATAGTTCATAAACATTTTGGTCTTTCCATAACAGTTTTTATATAAAATGAATAAAAAAACCTTTAGACAGCTGTCATCACTCTTGTTTAACCACTTTTCACTTATATGCACACAGACATATTTATATAGCAATATATTGATGCACCGTTACATGGATATTAAACTATAATTACTGCTTGTAACTTGGATGTGCATTATCCAATCAACATTATCCATAGTTGAAATACTCTTACATTATGTATTCTTGTCATGTTGTATCTATAAAAACATGAAAATATAACTTTACATTATTTCAATTATTTACATTAGTTCAAGCTTGACAAAGAAAATTTGAGAAGCTACAACTTTTAGAAGAGGAGGCCCAGAGGTACAATAAATAACACTGATTGTATATTGTCACGTTATTCATTTTTAAAAACTCATTTAAGTACAATATGGAAACAATTAGTCTGCAATTTGGTCATTCTAGCATTTATTATTAAAACTGAAAATGCACCTCCAACATTCCAGATGAGGAGAAATGCACTAAAATTATATTGTATTATCTTGGAGTTTGTGGTTAAGGGGCAGCTAAAGATTATCATGATACCACAAATCACCATATCCAATGAAAGTGGATGCGGTTAAAGCCTACAGCTCTCGTTCCCTTTTGTGAAATAAAATGGGAGTATTTTCAAAGCACTTTGTAAATTACCAAGTGCTTCATACAAAGACTTGCTTGCAGAAATAACAATATTAAATATTAAAAATGAATGTGGATTTAATAAATGCTTAAAACCCTAAGGTAATTTTATTTTTAAGGAGCTGTAATGGAAATAAACTCTGTTCATGCTCCTTTATTTTGTAACTAGATAAATGTTTGCTCTTAAATCAAAAGGTATGGCAATGTCTTATCCACAGTGGGTACATTAAAATAATCATTCCATCATCAGAATAAGTATAAAAACAATACATTAGGGTCATTTTATTGATGGTAATGGGAAAAGTTATGTAGTAGGTGATCCAAAAGTGCTCAAAGGTTTCAGAACAGATAAAATCTGTGATAGCTTTAATAATTTCAAACCCAGATTTTTTATTTAGTTTATGGAAATTCATCAATGATTAACTATTCAAAAAACTACTTTCAAGGCATTTCTAACTTTGTTTACAACTAATACTTTTCTTCTGTAAGCTCAGACACTTTAAAGTGGAACCTCACATATTCTGATTTTTTTAATATTAGTTTTGAAAATCTATTAGCATTTATCTACATAGATTAAATGCCTTATGTTAAATATGTATAGATAGTAAGACATACTTTAAAACAAAGGTTAATATACTGTTTGGAGTGAAGCTCATACTTTAAAATAGGGGGCAATTGTCTCTGG
>NW_004567119.1:14458674-14463674 GCF_000260355.1 Condylura cristata | reverse complement strand
ACTTTATTTTGAATACTTAAAAACCAAAACTCTATTTCAATACATACTGGAAAAAGTAACAATCTTATGAGTGACAGATGTGAATAAGGGCTAATCACAGCAGTGTAATCAAGGGAATATTTATTGTAGAAAATAATTGATTTGAGAGAAAAGAAATAAAAAAGCATCTTTTAATACTTTACTCAAAGTGAAAAAAGAAAACTGATAGAAAGTTGCAAAGTCATAACATTTGAATGTCTACTTGTATTTCTAATCATGATTTTCTTTTTGGGAAGATGACTGAATAGCCTTTTCTTGTTCTCGTTAATATGAGATGTTTGATATGAAAAGTTGAACTTGAAACTTACTTTTAAGATTCATAAGGTTTAGGGGTGTTTTTGTTTGTTTACCCTAGAGAATTTTACAAATATAATAACCTTTATCTTAGAGAAATCTAGGATAAATCAATTCATTGTAAACCAATATAATGTAAATTCAAATTTGCTTAGAAGGTTTCCTGATCCATATGCCACACACACACACACACACATATATATATATACACACACACATACATATATATATACACACACACACAATATGTGTGTGTGTGTGTATGTTGCAACAAAATCATACGGTGACCAAGAGCTCCTTATGGAATTCTTAATACATGGATATCCATATGTGAATAATATGTCAAAATAGTCTAAGTTTGAAATATCAGTTTAAATGTTAAAATATTAATATTAAGTAGAAGAAAATATGACTGTTTTATATAAATAGTTCAAGGTATCTGTTTGAATCTTTGTTGAAAATGTTAGAAAGACTCTTATTCTAATTCAACAGGTGTTTGCTAGAAAAGCTGTTTTTCAAAACCATAGTAATCAAAAAAGTTATCAGTAGAAAAGCAATCCAAATGCAAAGCAAAACTCTCCCCTAGGCTTATCATCCAAGAATCTACATGCTAAATTATGATGTTTTTTTTTTTTTAACCAGGTTAATTTAGGCAATACCATTTAGTTTGGTTTAATTTGTAAATTAATAGGCTACCTGAGACAGTAGTGAGCATACTATAATCTCCTTAAACTCTGCAGACTGTTGACAATTAGTTTTTTAGACTATATTTACAGTAGACTAAAAAGAAGGGGGCTTTTTCTATGTTGGTAAAATCCCAAGTGGTCAAATAAGGTAATGTTTATCAGTACTCTCAGTTTCAAATCTTAGTTCCAACAATTCATGCTAAACAAGACACATTACTCTATGTCCATAGCATCCAGAAAATTTAAGCAATTGTTTGAAAATGCAAACTGAATACACTTCAAATTGAACCAAGTTTTAGCACAGAAGGAAAGAATATAGAAAAACCATAATGAGTTTTTGGATAAACAAAACAATCTCTTATGATTTGTAATATTAGTCTGAGTTCTGGTAGTGAGAGAAGAGATTGTAAAATGCAGCAAATAAAGGGCTGGAGAATTGGTTTCCATTTCCGTAGTACCAAGAAGGCCATCACTGGAAGTAGCTTTGTTTTAATGGGAATCCCCGAGTGGAAACCACCTCCATTAATGGGAATTTTGAAATAGGACATTACCGCTTCAATATACATGAAAGTACTTGATTTAATTTATGTGTGTGCGCACGCGCGCACACACACACACACACGCACATCAAAAGCACTTACTTAGGCTATATGCTGATAAGTAAACGACCTACAAGATAAGCTCATCTTACCCTCATGACCTGAGCTTTGATTGCTAAACCAATGAACAGTCTTGGTAGTTCAACTAGCATATTCATCACAAAAGCATTTCCCTTAAAGTCCAATGTAAGGCCCTCCCTGGTGGTGCAGCAGGTTAAAGCATAGCACTAAGAAGCTTAAGCCACTTCCGCATGAGTTCGATCCCCGCCTGCCCCGGAGGTGACCCATATGGCACAGCAGACCTCTCCTGACCCGCCCGCTGCTCCCCTCAGCAGTGTACTTCGTCGATCTGCCTGTTCTGCTCCCCACTCTGTCTCTGGTGAATCCTCTCACCCTCCGCATTTCTGGCCCGTACCCCAGTTCTGTATGAATAAATAAATCTTTAAAAAAAAAACCCAATGTAAAAATTCATTGCTAAAGGCATGAGTAAAAACATGATACAAACACAAGTAAAAATATAACAATGAAAATACAATTGTGCTTTGAAAACTGGTTCCCAATTTGCAGTTGATAGTATTTTCCCACTTTTTTTGCCAGCGATAGCAACACAAAAATGACAGGGAAAAAATACCTAGAAAACCCAAGAAGTGTTTACTATTTTAAATGTAATTATTCTGTGTGATTAAATCTCTAGATCACTTCTGAATCATTGAAAATCAGTGCTTGATAAAGATACCACAGTCTTACAGAGAAAGGAGAGTCTCCTTAACAAATAGTGTTGGGAAAATTGGACAGCCACGTGCAAAAGAATGAAACTGGATCACTCTTTATATCCATGCACAGAAAAGAAATAACGCTAAATAGATTAAAGACTTAGATACAAGATCTACAAAATTAAATATATTACATAGGGCCCTCCTTTGTGGCACAATGGATTAAAGCACAGCACTATGAAGCTACTACAACCGAGGTGACCCACACGGTGTGACAGACCTCTCCTGGTCTACCCACTGCTCCCCTCAGCAGTGTATTTCAGTACATCTGTACATCTGCCTGTTCTGTTCCCCACTCTGTCTCTCACCCCCCTTCACCTCTGGCCTGTACCCCAGTTCTGTATACATAAATAAATAGATCATTTAAAAAAATGTATGTATGTGTGTGTGTGTGATGATGTGTTTTATGAGATCAATGATAACGATGTTTTGGGAGACTCAACCCATTTGGCGAGGAAAGTAAAAGTAAAATAATTAAGTAGTATCAACCAAATTTAAAAAATTATACAACAGACACCTCTCTGGTAGTACAGGGGTTAAAGACAATGCTACTGGCAGCCACTGCAGCATGAGTTGGATCCCTGCCAGCCAGGGAGCTGACCCACATGGAGCAGCAGACCTCTGCAGTCTCCCCTGCTGCTCCCCTCAGCAGTGTACTTCATTAGATCCACTTGCTCTGCTCCCTTCTCCCCACTCTCTCTGGTGAATCCTTTCATCATCCCCCTTCTGTCTGCACCCCAGCAGTTTTTGTATGTATAACTAAATAAATCTTTAAAAAATATATTTATACAATACAATAAATACAAGTAGATCAAAAAGATATTGTACTGATTGGGAGAAATATTTATATATTGTATAAGTCACAAGAGGTTTATATCCCAGACACATTTATAACTATAATATCCTAAAAATATGTCCTATCCCTAAGATATTAAATATATATATGCCATGTGATGGAGCAAGTCGAACTCTATTTGTATATACGAAGAATAAAACTAAGAAGTCTACATTCAAAAGGTATAGAAACCAGAGCACAGAGTTTGAAACATTAATAAATACTGATTAACAGAACTCAAATTCTTTGATGACAAGAGATTTATAGGTGATGAGAAAGTTTAAGGAGGAGATGGCAGTTATCTTCATGTATTTGATTCATCTATCATAAGAAGAAGAAAGCAATTATAAACTCAGAATAAGGATCAATGAATTAAAATATTTAGAGGACAATGTTTTATAGTTAATGTACGCTATTTTGCCTTCTTGGTTAAGTATACACGGATTATTCTTCTTGATGCTATTGTAAATGGATTCATTTTGTTCACTGTTAAAGAAATGCAACTGATTCCTTTGTATGTTGATTCTGTTTCCTGCAACTCAACTGAATTTTTAGTTCCAATAGTGGTTTTGTGGAATCTTTAGGCTTTTTCTAGCATACAAGATCATGCAACCTATGAGCAGAGATAACATTATATCATCCTTATCAATTTGGATACCTTTTATTAATTTTTCTTGGAGACTTTTCCTGGCTAGAACTTCAGGGCTATTTTGAGAAGTGATAAGAGTGTGGACCTTGCCTTGTTCTGACTCAGAAAAAAAAAAAATCTTTGCTTATCAGTGAGCATGATGTTACCCATCATAGGCTTGTTAATGTTACTAGCTACTGAGTTTTCTAGTCTCGTGTTCAATAAGAGCAAATACTTTCTTGATAGTGTAATTTTTGGCATCTATTGTGGTATAAAGTATTGATTTTCTTAGATTGAACCATTCTTTCACCTCAAGGTAAATCTCTCTTGCACATGGTTGATGAACCTTTTAAAATGCTGTTGAATTTGGTTTGTTTACTAAGGATTTTACTATAGGATTGTCTACAGCATTTTTCCTTTGTAGTGTCTTGGTCTGGCTGGGCATTAGGGTAATACTTGTAAATTGAATTTGGAAGTGTTACCTCCTCTTTTATTTTCTAGACTAATTTGAGAAGAGTGGGCATTAATTTTCCTAAAGGTTTGGTAAAATTATACAGAGGAGCCATCTGGTTATCTGCTTTTTATTTATAGGTTTTTAATGCTTTTAATTTATAGGTTTTTGACTCAGTTGAGTCAGCTTCTTTATTCACTATAGATTAGTTCAATTTTTACATTTTTCATGACTCATAGAGATACAGATGAAGCAGAAACTAGAATCAAAGTCATAGCATTGTAACTACATTCAAACGTTTGTCCTTGGCAAGGGGAAGCTGGGAGTTGACGGTTCTCACGATTTCGTCCACATCAAGCTGCAGGAGAGGCTTTGCAGTGAGAGTGTGCTGGTCCAAACATTTTTTTTAAGATTTTTTTTTATGCATAAAGAACTGGGGTACAGGCCAGAGGTGCAGGGGCAGTGAGAGATTCACCAGATACAGAATGGGGAGCAACAGAAACAGGCTGATGGACTAAGTAAGCTGCTGCGGGAGCAGCGGGCAGGTCAGGAGAGGTCTGCCTCGCCATGTGGGTCACCTCCCGGGCGGGGATCAAACTCGCACTGAAGAGGCTGCGGCCAGCTTGCAGTGCTGCGCTTTAGTCCACTGTGCAAGAGGAAGGACCCAGCAAACCTTTAACTTTGCTCTCAGTGGT
>NW_004567119.1:14421797-14456865 GCF_000260355.1 Condylura cristata | reverse complement strand
TAGATACAAATACCATCTCCAGATTACTTAAGGATATATACATATATGTTTTCATATATAGAAAGCTAGAAGTATATGTATGCATATTCATATATACAAAACTATAATACATTTTGAAATGTATAAGGATGTAATTAGCTATAGCACAAATGATAGAATAAGGGTGGAGAACCACCACAAATTATTGAAAATCCTAACAGATTATTGAAGTCTGTTCTATAGCATATTAACAAGAAATAATACTATATCACAACTAAACAAAAGTTGTAACTGAAACAAAATGCAAACTTAATGAAATAGCAATTAATACAATACCATAGGGATGCTGGCTCCAATTTTTTCATTTTTATTACTTTTCAATCAATATGCTATATGAAAATATAATTAAGTGTATTTTATGCCAGCAGGGAGACCCCAAAAAATTGCTGACTTTAAAATAAGAATCTAAGTTATTGTCATTCCTTGTATGTTATGATTATTACTATAGTAATAAAACATACATATATATGAAAGAAAATTTAGAATAGTTGTTTAATTCAGGTAAAGATCATCTGCATAGAACTATTTATCTATCATTTGTGCTATTCATTAACTCTACAGAAAATCTCTGATGCCAGGAAGCAACTGTGAAGTTTCATGGGCTGTCATCAGGCTACATTCACTTTCTGAGAATAGAGTAATTAATTTCCCTGAATGAGAAGGAGAATACCTTTATTTTCATGTTTTAGAATCACTTCCTTCAACTTAGGCATAGATCTTCTAAACCACTTAGTCATAAGATACTCTATCTCTCATCCTCCCAAAGGAGAAAACCAGATGAAATTAGCAAAATGTAATGTGTAGAATTTATAATAAGCATGAAGATATGCTTCCTGTTTGTAAGTTCCTATTTTCACGGATTGCCATGCCAAATATAGGTTTACTTATAAAGCCATTTCCTACCCCCCCAATCTAAATTTCAGTAGGGGCAAAATGCATAATTTCCTATAAAGTAATTTACTACTCAAACTCATCTAATTCAGGTTTTGCCCTCTTTTATTGAGAAGAAATCTTCAAAATGTGAAACTCTAAAAATAGGAGTTTATAATGAAGGACTGATACTTTCTTAATTCTAGGTATGATACACTGGGAGTGCAGTTAGGGACATCCACAGCTCCAAAATGAATCAGATATTCTCATTCATTTTGTATAAGGACAGAGACTATTCTGTAAGCAGAAATTTTGGAAGATAGATGAATCTGATATTTACTTTCTCACATAACAAAGTAAATATGTCACTCACATTGATTTTACTGATTATCACTAAACTAATGTACAGATTTTAAGTCAGAAGTTGTATGACTAAAATTCTCAAGCTAGTCACATTCACTGACTTCATTAATGCATTATTAATGCAACACAATTTATTATTAAATGATTTGCCTAATATCTGCAAACACTTTCATCTTAAAATGAGCAATTAACATCACTTTAAGACAAAATAAACCCTTTTAAAATAGATCAAATATTCATTTTATAATTTAACAAAATTATATCAACAAAGATATACTTTCAGAAAATATTAGTTAGTATTTAGACAAAAGACTTATAGACTTTATTCTGTTTTAAAACTGGCCATTTAATCTCTGATCTTAAATAAAACAGTTACCATTCTTTAGCTAGTTACATTCCATTAAAATTTAGACAATAAATTAACTTCAGTTTTTCAAATGTCTAAATGCAAACTCCTGCTGTGATAAAAACAAAGTTGGCTTGATAAATTTAAGTGGAAAATCTTAATAGATTGATAATAATAAAATCTCTTGCTATAAGCGGTATAAAAGGAAAACTATCAGAAAAGCTGTTAGAGCACGTTGGGAAACATAGCTGTTAAAAAAAAAAGTAGCAAATGGTAAAAATGTTAAAAGTTTTGTTCTTGCCCATGAAGTAACTGTTCTGGTTCTAAAAGTCACAAAACAGATGGCGGGAGAACGAAGGGTTCAATGGCGTCTCCCGTCAGCATCACGCCTCCCCGCTCCCTCTGCTTTCCTGGCAGGGGGGGCCAGGATCCTCTCTGAGGGCTTTCACCCTCCTCTGAATACAGCTTAGGAGCCAATCCCTACAACCCCCCCCACCCCCACCCCCCGCGCCCATGGGCTTAGAGCTAAAGGACATTTGAGAAAGCAGATAGCTAGGATGTGTGGTGCCTGTTAAATCTAGGCATAGAAAATAACAAGACACTGTCCTTTTTACATGAACCTTAATATACAGCTAAACAACAGCTCAGTAAAAGGACTGTAGTAAACCCAAGGATTTAAGGAGGGATATGTTCATGGAAATCAGTTAAATCCTTCTTATATAATATCTATGGATTAGCCTTGTGTTGTCCAATAGGTTTAAAGAGCATTCTGTAAAGATACATATTTTTTTTACTTATATATAACAGTTTATATTTACATCATTTTGTGCATTTTTCCACCTCAGTTGCAATCCCCTTGAGCTTCCAGATACATTCTTTTTTAAAGGATAAATTCTTCTTTTTCCAGAACAGTTTCTGCTGTTCTGTCTCCATATACTAATTCAACAAATTTTATGAAAAAGGCATAAGACTTGGTAGATACACTTGGCAAGTGACTACTGTGCCTATAAAGCACTTCTCAGAATCAGAGACAAAAATAATTTTGTCCTCACATCTGTTGCCATGGTACACAATTATCTAATATTAATATAGTTAGCAGAATTAGTGGTTTAAAATCACCTGCGCTTAGCAGCATCTTTTTATCTAAACTATCTTTTTAAATATTTTTTTTTATTAAGATAACATTGGCTTACAAAACTGTATGTGAGTTGGAATTATAGGATCCTGTCTCTTTCTTTGGATGTATGTTAGTTAACACACCCACCATCAAGATTAAGATACAAATACTTTAAGTACGTAACTTACAAAATTATAACCTTCTCACATAATTCATTGAAGAACTAGCATGGCAAACTCCTTTTCACTTGATGGTGTGCACTTATATTAGCTGGTATATGTCAGCTATGATTTTTAAATATAAGACAGCTTCTTTCTCTAGATAAGAAGTGGTCTATCACAAGTACTCACACCTAGCTACTGTCAGTCCATCAACAACTCCTTTGGAAGGTATGGTGAGAAGACCCATGTAGTCTGCCTGAATTACCATCATTATTAATGTTCCAATATTACATAAGCAAACGCAGATGAAACTAAAACAGAGCGTGGGAACAGTGAAATAAATTCAAGCACTATGTTCTGGGTATGGAAAAAAGAAAAGGAAAATGTTTCAGCACATTTATTAGCTGCCTGTACTTAGTTAAGTTCCCAAATTTATCTGAGATTCAGTTTAATAATGCACATAACATGCAAACAAAAATCACTGATTTGACTACCCAAAGTAGTCAAAGAGATTCAAAGAGAAGATGCATAAGAAACTGTTAGAGTTTCTTTAAATATTCAGCATTTTTCTGTTCTCCATTCCTATTGAAATGCTACACTCACGACCTCACACAGGCAAATCGTACACTACCAGTTATGTTGGGGTGTGTCTGCACAGGCACACACACACTTCCACTCATAGCTGGACGGTGGACTTCATGGGGTTAGTGCACTGAAACACAAAAGTAGCAGCATTCTTTGCCTCTGTTTATCTAGCCTTTTATCTTGTCGAGTAGGAATTTGAAAATACTAAGCGTGAAATATTGGCACCTTGTTGACTAAGGTATATGGTTCTTTGATTGATTTAAACTGTACCAAAAATCTCTGTGATGTGAATGTATAAGTTGTCAATATTATTATCACCCAAACAATATAATGCCATTAACTTTCTTTCATCAGGTATACACCCATGTGGAAGAGTTTCTGGAAACAAGATTAGTACAATCCGCATAAGAGACACAAAAGTAAACCATTGTATATTAGATCACTTTCTGATTTACAAATCACATTATTTCAAGATGGAGGGACACTGATAAAACATAAAAATAATACAAATGTCAACATGCATTGGTAATTAAGAGCCATGCAATAAACTAATCAATTTTAATAAACCTGTTGTCATGATCAAGCGAGAGTACTATGGCATAGGGTCATTAGTAATTGTCAGAGCAACTTGTTATAGTAGCAATTCTGTATTATCACAGCCTGACTCAGAACTGGATATAAGTCAAGGAAGTTGCCAGCAGCCAGGCCACACTGCACATAAATTATGGTGGCTAATGAAAATACCAAGATCCTGCTCTGTCCACAAATATCCAACTCAGCACCTATTACAAACTGCACTCTGCCCTACCACTTTTATCCTGTTATACCTTCAGCAACTAAAGTTATTTGGAAATGAAACCAGAAGCAATGGAGTATGAGACAATCTTCACATAATTCTACCAGCTTCACATTTTATCCAATTCATAGTTTTAGTCCTAAAACTGATAAAACTGGTCTAGATCTCATTCAAACACTCAAATCCATTCAAGATTCTGTTATTATCAGAGACCATCATATGTCATGTATATTGACTTAATAACTATGTTAGTCAACTATACTTAAATATTTCAATAGAATGAGTTTTTAAACAGTGATAACAGCAAAAAGAAAACAAATTGTGCTAACATTAGGCTCTGAACTTATTCTATACACAGAAACAATAAGATCATCAATTAAAAAAAAACTTAGTAAACTATATTTCAAGGACATATTGCAATTAAGCTACCCATTTTAAAAGTTAGTAAGTTGAATGCCTTTGTTAGCCTTTCCTTATATAACTTGCACAAAAAAAGTCAGAAATTACAATATGAACCTGTTTCCTGATATAGAATTAACATAACTGGTTTAAAAGTGAATTCCCAAGTGTAAAACATGTAAGATAGATGGCACTCATATATGTTAAAACTAAAACAAAAATCCAACAGCATTTTGTTTAAAAAATAGTAACCTAAACTGAGTTGTAATTTACCTCAATTTTTTTCTGTAAGTAAAATCAACTTTTTAAACTTGCATTATTTTATAAATTAACATGTCATTGTAACACTTTTTCATTGTCCAGTTAAGAATCAAAATATAGCTTTAGAGCTAAGGATAGGAATGGAGAGAGGTGGGGATAGAGGCAAAGTCAAACAACAGAGAAGAGTTAGAGATGAAATTACTTGCACTTCACCCTTATATAGACCTTATATAGAGGGAAATGAAGCTTAAGTAGTTTAGATTTCAAGAATAAATCAGAAATTTCAAAGCAATATCTCTTACCCTGAAAAATTCTTTAGTGGAGCCAGAGTCTAATGTTCCATAAGCAATTTCTGTTTGCTTAGAAAGATCCTCAGCACTTTCGATGGGAGACACCATCCTCTCTACAGTCAGGAAGGCAGCTAAGTTAGCCGTGTAGGAGGAGATTATGATCAGGGTAAAGAACCACCACACACCTCCAACAATGCGCCCAGAGAGGGATCTAATAACAAGTATGAAATGGATTTGTAAAGTGAAATGAATGACCAAATAAAAAAACAAGTTAGCAGCATTATGCAAATATTGACTCATATGGGAATCTTAAGATTTATATTTTCAGTATATCTGCCCATTAGTGAAACCAGAAGTTATTAAACATTTTGGGCAAACAGTAGAGTTTATTTAGATTTGATCATATACCCAGAAGCCAAAACTTCAGATCCCTGTAATTCATTCACAGTTACAATCCCCAATTCATTTATGGTAGAATGTTCCATCATCAGATCAATTTCAAGATCTGTTCAAATAACCCACCCAATATCTATATCCACTCATAAATAAATGTGAATAAAAGACCTAAAACCTCCAGAAAAACTCAGAATGATGCTGACAATCAAAATTAAATATTAAAAATAAAGATGATGCTCCATAAATGTAGCTTTTACCACAGTGATAATGCTCCAGTAGAGTTCAAATGTTTCATTAAGTTTTTGTATGTGCAAAATCATAGATTTTTAGATACAATGCAGGACAGAAGATGGGGAAAATGATACCATAAACAAGGTATGATAGAAAATATAATTCATAATGAGTAAAAATCTGATGCTTCCCATAATGGATTGCTATGACCCTGGACCTCTGTGCCTCCTGCTTAAGAAAAAAAGAAAACTCAAGGAAAACAAATTAGACAATTCAAAGTTTATAAGACACGGGTATTAGATATCTACTTAGTGAGACATAATTTAAAATAATCTTTCTGTGACTATAACTTCTTCTATGTAAAATACTTTTCAAAAACATTGTCAATTCCTAGTATTTTACTTCAAGATAAATATAAATATGTAAATATAGAAATAGATGTATATTGTATTATTTTGAAAGATTTGGTGGGATTCTATACATAATTGAAGCTCTTGAACCGATTTCTTTTTTGTCAATTCCAATACATCTAACAATTAGACCTGCTGAATAAAGAGGTAACATTTCTAAAACCCCTAAACACAAAAATTTGGTAATTCTTGGTCTATATAAATATTCTGATAAACAACAGCAAGAAACAGATATTTTTGGTGAAATATAGATATTATATCAATTTGGGGGGTAAAATCTGTAGAATACTGAAGCATGCAAGAAAAAAGAAAATTTTTAAGAATTTTTTTTAAATGAAAATATATGATGCTAAAACAAAAAAGGAGAGAGAGAAAGAAACAAAGCAATGAAAAATAAATAGAATAGAGTAAAACTTTACCACGGTCCCTAAGAAATGCAGAGAATACAATAAACAGGATAGGATGGGAAAGTTAAATATTTCTCACACATATTCTGAAAGGGTTATTAAATATATTCTAAATTTAGAAACTTTTTATGTAGACACAGCACTCTCAGAGTTCCCTATTTATTCCACAGCAATGGAAAGTATAATTATATGAAATGTACCCTGTATTTAAGAGGGCAGCTTCAGTACCCACAGCTCAAATCTCTCAAAACAAAAACTGATTACCTGGTAATTGCATTTGACACTATACACGTTGCATGTTGATTGTCATTCTATTCCAGTTGTAAACTAAACACAAGTTAAACACATTGGTTGTTTTCCTTTACATGTTCAAATTAGACTTACAGACTTACTGAGATTAAACATGCTAATTTATATAAAGTGTACAAGGTAGCACAAATAATTTATTGGACTTAAATATCATTCAACAAAGAAAATTTTTGAGCATTGTATTATATATTTGTAAGTGTGAGGAAAGTATCAGTAAATGCTTCTGAACTTTCTTGGGAATTTTATGTAAAGAGAAAAACTCAGTTATATTTTATGGTGATGGGCAAAATACGTTTCTCTAAAAATAAAACTTCCCCCTCTCAGAGTCTCCACCAATGGAGCAAATAAATCCATGTATCTTATCAATCATTTATATCCCTATTAACTATTTTAAAAATAGTATATATTTTTATATTTATTTAAATCTTTTAGAGCTATTAAGGGAAAAACAGAAGCAAGCACAAGAATAAAAGTCACTGTGTCTTTTTTTACAGCATTTTGTTCTTATAATTTTGTGTTCCTAATTTTCTGAATACTACAATTAAGATATTCTGAACCTAATTTCAGGCAAATGACAATTCAATTTAATAAATCATTCTAGAGTAATATTTAAATGTTTTCTACTAATATCAATAATATAGTTCCATGTAACATTTTACTTAGAAAGATATGCTAATATTTTTTTAAATAATTAGAAAGCACCTCTAAAATGATCTGTTTATTTCATGTACATGTGTGCAGTTATATATATTTATTATTTTAGATACTCAGCTACTCTATCTACACTGTTTATTTTTTTTCCCCCTCTAAACTGGAGTAGCTATCATCGTATTCTTTAAAATGATAGTTTAGCTCATTAAAAAAACTATTCATATTCCTATGTTCAATTGCTAATTGTGCATATTGGGTATGGCAAAAGATATGTGTTGCTTAAAAGTTTTTCACAAAGTGCATTTTGTCCACATGTGGCAAAAAAGAAAATAATCTGTTAACAAGGAAAAATATCTAAAGTCTACTTTTACAGAAAATTTTAAAATTACATATGAAATTAGAATGAGTTTTGAGTTGGGAATGAAATAAAAAATGAATGTATGGAAACAAAAGTCCTGTTATAGGAATCAGACTGGCTAGACGTTAGTTGTCTGTATCCTCATGAACCGTTAAATTATAATATAGAGTGTTAAAGGTGCCTAGATTAGCAGCCCCTACATGTAAATATTTTCTGCTCCTTATAATCATTGGACACTAAAATACCTAATTTCAAGCACACGATGTATATGAAACCAAGCAAGCTAACCTGGGAGTTCACCTGGGGAACAGAGATCCATCTCCTCTACTCATAATGAACCTTTATGCAATCCCCTTTACTTATTTATATGGTAGAAAATCGTTCATGTCACCCTAGGATAACTGCTTTACATCTCAAAACTAGGGTAACATTATAATGCAAAAGTCCTCTCACCAAAAGTGAACTATTTTATTAGTGTTTTATGGAAAAGATATTCTCTGAGACCCCAATTTGGTGTTTTCTCCCTCATTATTAGAATTTTAATGTCTTTAACTTAAATCAAATAAACTCAGTATAGAGATAAAACATTTAATCACATGCATTTTGTCAGAGGTCATCACAATTACATATTTGTATGTGGTCCCATAGAGAAGCCACAGGGAATATAATAGAAATGATGGAAGTAAAAATTTTAGATCCATATAATTCATAAAAATAGGATCTATCAGGGAAGTATACCATTGATAACTTCTGTCTACATAATATATTTCATTTATCTGACTGGGGGGGCATATTAAAAGAAAAAAAATTGCAAATGATATAAATATTCATTCATGTTTGTAACATGAACAAAGGCAATATGTTTTTGGATATATTTGTTATAACTAGGCAAGCTAGTCAAGAAATAGCACGTCATAATGAGAATAGAGCTGTATAAATTTATTCCATGATGTGTCTCTTACCATTCAATATGACACAAGCTTTTGTAATGAACCAGCCATCATTACCCCACCATACTTGTCTATTGATAGATGCTGAGAAAATGTTACCATACATCCCTTTTGACCAAGCATCCTAACCTCAACCTAGACAGTTTTTCATGAGCTAACAATGGGAAAATAAAAGAGAAAAGATGGGATGTATGCTAACGAAGTTTGTAAGCAAGCTGTTTTTGTAGTTAATAACTAATATCGCCCATTTTCCCATATACAGGTCTGTGGATCAACACACAGATGACTGTAAAATGAGAATATGCAGCAAAAACACGGTACCCCTCCAAGAAGGCATGGAATGATAGGAACCTTATGCATTTTATAGCCTCTCCATGGTGTGTATAATTTCACCAGGGAAATATAAGTTCAATATTCGAAGAACATTGCTCAAATATTTCACAGACTTATGCCGATTATAAGAGTCTGCCCTTAAGTTTTAATGACTTGGACAGGTAGTCGGCAGCTGGCAAATTCTTTAGAGTGAATTCATAAACACCATGAATGTCCACTTGAGACCTAAAATGCACAAAGTTGAAGTAGGCGAGTAACCAACCTTGGCGAAATATCGCATCCTTGCTGCATAAAGGCACCCAAGGAAAACCAGAGACTATTAAAAATCCCAAATTCATTAGTTGATTCACTACTTTGTGTTTCTCTTCCATCTTCAAACTCCTCAGTGTGCCACTCGTAGGGGCTAAATCTGCTGACCAGGAATAAAACTACACTGACCCCAATGTAGGCAAAAACAATGCACATCCAAATCTCATAGGCTAAAGGATCAAGAAATGAAAACACTCCTGGTTTGGACTTCTGAGGCTTCTTGATCATGATAGATATCCCGAGGCTCATAAAGGGCTTTGAGAAGTCAATCACCTCTTCTCTCACAAGGGTAATAGTTAATGGAGCAATTGCAATATCAGCTTTCTGTAAGGGAAACAAAGGAAAATAATAGTACCTGGACTCATGGTCTGTTTGGAATCATGGTTACATCATTGGAGCAAAAGGGAAGGAAAAGAAATCAGGGGAGATAGCAACAATTATTTCCCTGGCAGAGTTTTAGTAAAGAATAAAAAAAGAGCAATTTATTCCTCAAAAAGCCCTCTGTTTTAAACATGCATAGTACACTATTATGATTATGATAATTCCATCTTTACACTGCATTTATGGCTTGCAGCCTTTGCACAAAACATACCCATATCCTTCAAGACAAGTGAAATGCCTGTCTCAGTTTGTGTGCTTGTTTGCTTCTGACCTCATTCTTAATCTTCAAATTGTTCTTAAGGAACTAAGATAATCTTACTAGAGTAATGTGGTAACCAGCAGCCTTAAGATACAGGTACTTAACAGGTAGTGTTCTGTGAACAGCAGTTCAAGGTGAATAATTTTACTTAAGAGAAGAACTATACTTACCCCATATACAAGTTCTCCAACCATCCCATTCCAAATTTTCGTGTCTGCATCCCTGGCTCCATACTTGCCATCCCCAACAATTGTCAACTTGTACTTGAACCCACAGTGCTTGGCAATTTCTGCAGCCAAGTCAACACAGTAGCCCTCATAACGCTCATTGCCTTCAAGCATTTCATGGTTTTTCTTCATCATAACATACGGAGATTCCTAGATGGAACGACAGTGCTTTAGCAGATTAAAAAAAAAAAGTTATTACTTACTCTCATGAATTCAAATCTTCTGGTTTTACAATTGCCTCGTAGTCAGAAACATTAAGAATATAGATGGTGTACAGTAGTAGAGGCGTAATTAAGCACAACGTTTCTGGAAGGTCCTCAAATGTTCACCATTGTGTTTCATGCACATGGCTTGTTCCTAGTCATACCAGAGCAGAGGAGACTCAAGAGTAGAAACTTGATGGGGTTTTTCCTTATCATGTGTGTAATTCTGAGACTTAGTGAGGAAGAATGCTGTGGAGCTCTGGATCCATCATGCTTTTATTGTGGTTAAGATATCACAAGACCAACAGCCAGCATTTACCTAAATCCCCACACACTGCTGTTTCAAGAATAAGGTTCATGTGGAAATTAAGCTCATGGTTAGTGACCCATAGAGTGAAAAAAATATTTTCCAGGTAATGCACTGGTTCTACCCCCTTAGATTTCAGGTTTTACTTCATCTAAAACATAATAGCATTGAATGATGCCACAAGGTCAGCTAGAGAACAGAGGAAGAGGAAGTCTGCAAAACTGACTTAACAGATCTCACTATTTTCTATTGGAAAGCGGCACCAATGATAACTGATGTCTCAGTGAGGTAGTTCTTATTGCATGATTGAAGTGAAAATCCTCAAACAGCCAGTTTGCCCTATTAAGGTATTGATATTTCCAAGTGCTTAACAATGTTTCTTGCTAAAATTGCTCAATTGTGTTTTCTATAAGTATAATGAATCCCACAAATTTACTACCTATTTCATAAATCTAAATAAAAATGCTTTGTCTGAATTCACATCTATCCCAAACTGTGAGGTTTAAAATCTAGTTCCATTTTGTCTCATTTTTTTTAATGCACATTTATTGACACCTATATGCCAATAGCGTGTTAAGATTTATGGTAAAAAGAGGAGTGATCATTCTTGTCTCTAGAAGTTCACCTCTTCTTGTGAAGAAGGAGAGGTTGACATAATTAAGCTAAGTAGCAAATCTAGAGTTTACCCACAGGTAGATGGGAATAGACAGGTGAAAACCCTGAGGAAACACAGTGAATGCTCAAGACTAATCTAACTGTTTGGCTTTGTTGCAGCAGGTTATACATTAATTGTCAAACTATTCTTCAGTCTTGAAGAAGGCAGAGGATATTTTGAATGCTTTAGTATTAGAAAATGCTAAATTCAATATATATATATATGCAACATAGAATAATGCAATCATTAATAATCCAGTCATTGCAAACACAGTGCTGTCAAAAAATATATACTGCAACTCTGACAGATATTTTCATAAGAAAAAGTAAATGAAAACAGAGGCATATGTAGCTAGTTACCAAAATTGTGGTGACAACAACCGTCTTATTCTCAAGCCCAGAGGTGTCATTTCCAGAAGGGAGCTCGGTAAGGGTCACAACCATTTTGTCCATTTCACTCCAGTACCCGATCTGAAAAGATTATAGAAAGTAGGCACATACATAAACGGCCTTTGTATTAGCGAAACATTTAATCATCTTCAAACCTGTATCAGAAGCCCACATTAAGTGGGCTTCTTTGAAGCTGTGATGCATCTTCTATATATGTGAATCTAATAGGAATAGAAAGTCAATATAAAAATAAATTCTTAAAAATGGTTTCTCTTTTCACGGTCATTTTTCATACTCTCCAAAGTTAATTTGGATGTGATCTTACAGAAATAGAAATAAAATTCAATCATGGTATTCAAAACAGTAATTTTTAAAAGCTGTTGAACAACTACATATGTATTTTCTTCTTTAAGATTTATTTATTTATGCATACAAGAACTCGAGTGTAGGCTAGAGCTGTGGGGGGCAGGGGAGTGAGAGGATTCACCAGAGACAGAGTGAGGAGCAGAACAGGTGGATTGACTGAAAAACACTGCTGACGAGAGCAGCGGAAGAGACAGGAGAGGTCTGCTGTGCCATGTGGGTCACCTGCCTGGCTGGGGATCAAGCTTATGCTGCAGTGGCTGTAGATCGCTTCGTAGTGCTGAACTTTAGTCCACAGCACCACCAGGGAGGGCCTACATGTTTATTTTCACAGACTATGTTCTGTTTTTTCCACTATAAACTTTTGAAAATAGTTCTTTCTCTTTGAACTTTGCCTTTCTATTGGTATATAGGAATAAAGCAAGTTCACTTATTTACTAGAGATAAATAGAACCAATTTTGAAAAATAATCAAAAATATATCTATTTGTAGAAGTTGTTAAGCTGTGGATATGTAGCTCGGGGATTCCTCAGAAGAGGCGCGGATGAATTCCATAAGCCGCCTCTCACACGGAGAATTGTGTCTGTATCATTAATCAATTACCTTTCGGGGTCCATTGGTTTTAAGCTCCATGATGTTGATTGTATAGTTTATCCTTTTTCCATTCTGGTCAAATTTTATATTTCCTGAGAGACCTTCCACCTGAACCTAATGTGGAAATGGGAAAGGAGCACACTCAGAAACTTACTTCAGCCGAAGATACAAACAGGTTACTCCCTTTGAGCACAAGTCAAGAAAATTGCATTAATGAAGGTTTCTTTTTATTCTTCTACTTGCTTTTGTGAAATTATAACATAATATCTCTAAACATAAGGAAAAAAACAAATATGACTAATTTCACAGAGGAGAAAAGAGGACCATTGTTAAAGCCCCGCGACAATCATTTCTGAGTGGCTGACCTGTTTGAGCGCCCTTTCTATTTCTACACCTTGTCCCCAGGGCACTGCCGGGTTGGCCAGACAATCTCCTGCATTCCCCCTTCGGGATATTTCGATTCTCTGCTTCCGGAGGTTGCGGAAAGCTTCAGTCATCACTTGGACAGCATCATAGGTCAGGGCAGAAGTGTACTGAAAATAGAGCACACATTTCATTAGAACAGGAGAGAACCCAGATCTCACTGCACACTGGAAATCATGGGATACCACACAACACTCATCAAAGTCCAGGGTTTAGATATACTTTCTGCCTTCAGAATCCTAAGACTCTGAGAGCAGTAGAGGAAGCGTGGGACTGTGGAAAGAGCTCCTGGCACTAAACATTTGTGTTATATTAACAACTCAGCTATTTCAGGTGAGAACTTCTAATGATTGTGTCGACTTTTTTTCCTTATAAATTTCTCATCAGGTTTCTCTTTTGGGCCATTTTGGCATTGTATATATCTTCAAATCATCAAATAAATGTTTCTCCATGGTCTGATGGGGACACCCCACCTAGTTTCAGTATCCTCATTGTCCAATTCAACTTTTATGATGCTGACATGTATCTTCAGTGGTCTCAGGAGTTTTCTTTTTAAGTTTGTCCAGGCGATTATGAAAATTATGTAGGAGAACCACCAATCTTCACAATTTTTGTGACCCTGATGTTTTGATAGTCTATGATAACAATGGTTCCAAATTTATGGTACTTGGATAAGACACAGGAGTTTGGGGCCAACCAACAAAACAACAATAAAAACACGAATACCAAGCATTGGCAGGGACTGGATAAGTATTACTGTGTGCATGCATACATCTAATGAATACTTGATGCTGCTCTCATTCATGACAAAGCACATGAGGACCAGAATGCTTTCATGAATGCTGAGGAAATTTCTGTTTGTCGTTATTTTTTAATTTATAGGTGAAAATGTTTCAGTGAAGCTGTTGGAAAATAGTAATACCATATTGATCTGATGACACTCCAAATTCTTGACCACAAATCCAAAATGGATTCTCCAAATTTCTGAATAGTTCACCGTTCTTTAGTAACTTAGTTTTCTTTTCTTTTTTTTTTCAGAGGAGAGCACAAATGCAGTCCCCCACTACCACAAATTATGCAGTCGAGTTTCCCCCATTTGGGGAAATCACAGGGGGCAGCACATCCTGAGTGCAATGGATAATCCTCACCCTGGGAAGACCTTTGTGATCATGGCATCTCCCGTGCCAGTAAGTATAGTAATAACTTAGTTTTCTGTACTCATAAGTGACATTTCTATGCATCTCTTTATCCTGTGTAAGCATGCACATCTCCTTGCACTTCTAGATCTGTTAATTCTTACAAATTCCTAGAAGCCACCAGGCAGAACCCCCTTATCTTTCAACCATGAAACTACCAAATTCCACCTTTTCTGCTTCTCTCCTGAGTTGACAATACATGAGGTAATCACACTCCCACTTTCGGACAGCCTGACTATGAATGTGATGATCCTATCCTTCAAATTTTCTCAGGAGCAATTTTACCCTCAATGTACTGTGTTAATCTTCATCTTCTCTCTACTAAATCATCTCTATTTGTAATCCAACTGCTCTCCTATGTCCTACCATGAGTATCTACCATAAATACATAGATGGATGGGAAGGCAGATAAATGATAAATCTATATGTATATACATAGTAATCAATACATAGAGAGATGACCGAGTTATTTCTTCCAGGTATATGTCCTTCCAATTTATACTCTAATTTTCAATTTCCTTAATAGGAAAATTTGTTAAGAGGATTTTTTATATCTACCATTCCATGTTAACCCTACCTGTTTTCTTTAAGTGATATCATTGACTCATAATAGCTTTAAATGCATATATTACTCCCTCAGTGCCCAAATTTTTTGCAAAATCTGTATCCTTTTCCTTCAAATTACACATGCAGTAATTAGCAAAATTAGTACATTTCAGATGCATTTAGGTACTTTATATTCCTGCATGGAAACTATAATTTCTAGAAACCTAGCTGAAGAAAATATTCTCAAATATGGAAAGTTGTTCAGGCAAACTGTTAATTTCAGTATCATTTGTAACATGCAAAAGTTATAAGTAATCTAAATTTGTGAAAATGAGGAATGTTTACACTATACCTTCCACCTTGAGAAAGTTTGCTGCAGCCACTAAAATGTAATAATAATGAATATTAGATGTATTAATATGAATAGTAATAAATATGATAATTATAAATAACTCAAAAACATTATTACAAATAAATTTAAAAATCTTTCAACCAAAAGAAAGTAACCAAAATACAGTTGTCAAAATTTTAATTTGACTCATCAGAATTTTAAATTTTATTTTGCTCATACTGCATTAAAATAAATTTCCTATTTCACTTAAAAATGATTATTTCACTTTAGTGAAAAAGGGAAATAAATATAAGCAATATTCTTATAAGGGTAAAATATATTTCTATTCCAAGTTTTCATTTTAGGATATCAATGTACCCTTTTTATTATATATATATATATATATATATATATATATATATATTTACATTATTCTTTATTTTGTACATTTTTTTCAATCTCAGTTGCAATGTACCCTTTTTAAAAAGCCATTTTATAACACAGGCATTATTTAAAATGGTATCTACTTTAAAAATTCTTGGAAAATGAGGAATATCACAACAGGATATACATATCATATCAGTTTTTTATGATGCTCTATAATTAATCATCTGTTTTTATTTTCCTAAAGAAAAGATGAACACCAATTAATTAGCTTTCTCATGCAGCGAACATCAGGTCATTGGCAATATCAGTTTAAATTAAGCTTGAGGTCACTGACTAGGAAATGGATCCTAAATTGAATAAATTGGAAATTCTAAAAAAAGGATCATTTCAATTTATATTTAAGAAGTGTGATAGTAGATAAGAGCCAAAACCTTCTTTGAGTCAGCTTGCTTACATTACTATGAGAAATCTATAAATTCATCTGCTGAGTGTTCTAGAGGTGTATGAAACTTGGTGAGCTACATTAAAAAATAAGATTGGGCTGGCTGAACTAAAAGCATGCAGGCCCATGCAGCATAAAATAATTATCATTCAGAACATGAGCACACTAGAAGAGAAATCCTTTCAACCTCTTTAAATGTACAAATCTAATCAAGTCTCAGGCCTATTATCATTTTAAATTAAAAGTCACAATCATAGAAACACAATTCTGGGCTAAGAGAAAATCAACAGTCTCATATCCAGAATGCTTTTTTGTTTATGTGCTACATATATGGCTCATTTAATTTTCTAAACAAATATGCTCACATTTTTGATTGGATAGTTAAATATTTCAGCTTTATTATACCATTCACTAAACTAGATGGAAATTAATTTGAAGGGAACATGATGGCAATGTAACTGTCTCCTTCTTTGAAAACAAATGCATCATCTCTGCCCGGATGTTTATGTTCTGTGAACTCCCTCAGCTGAAAAGGGAATTTATATTTCAGTGGGGGGGGCCATTATGTTTTTGCAGCATTATATCAAAATCACATCACATTTACGTGTAAGAAAGCTGAGAAAGTATTTTTATGGTCCATTTTCCAAATGCACTTTTTATTCACCCTAACTGTCCATTTGCTGAAACTTAGTTTTCAAAAATAAAATTAAATACGCATTTTAAACATGTATGTTATGCCAAATAGTCATCATGTATTATTCAGTAACATACTACTGTAATCACTGACACCAGGGGAACAGTACTCCTACTCTGACAGTGAAAAAAAGAGGGATGAAAAGAAGACCTATGTACATTATGTATTTAATGACTATTCTACAGGAAAATCAAAGTGACTCTCTCTTGTATGGGGCTATCTTAGACCAGTGGCTGTTAATTGCCTCTCCTGGGACAATAGCCACACCGCCATTGTTTCATTCATGTGTTAACCTGCACAGTTCTGTCATTTTAGCAGGGCAAAGACACCTGTGGTATAGCTCCTCCCCACCCGATATCTGACATCATTAATTTTATACAAGAACCAGTCCACAGATGAAGCAGGGTATAAAAAGACCCCTCTCTGTGGATGGCATGGATCCCATCTAACCAAATTCCTGGCCATGGTGCTCCCCCCTACACATTGACAAACTTTAGTGGTGCCTGCTTTGTTCTGCAGACTCAACTGCCTTCTCACTGGGGGGTGGGAAAGTGGGGGGGTGGTATTTATTTGTTCTCATGGCCATACTTATACAAAGAGGATTAATAGGCTAAATGTAAAAAATTATGGTAGCATCTATTCATAAATATGTTGCTAAGATAGAAAAAAATATTCAAGTCAGGGATTATAGACGTTAGGGTTGAAAGTGTTACAAAATCCCAAAGGATGGCCAATTTCAGTGTTTTCCTTAACACTTCTAATTCACTTGAGCCTAGTTTGAAAGCCCTGCATTTAACAGGGAAGACGGGCTCAGCCCTGACTTTACTGTTTGCTATCTATTATCTTGGGGCAGTTAACTCTACGTGTCCAGAATTTCATATCCATAGGAAACCAGTGCTTCTTCCATGTCATAGTAATGTTGGAAAGGAAGACGAGGGAATAGGAATTTGTGTTAACCTCTCTATGTGCCAAACATGAGTTGGATTGTTTCCTAGTAAGTTTTTCAAAAGAAATCCTAAGCAAAAGCATTTTTATTCCAAAGCTACTGGTAAAGATTCCATATTTTAGTGCCTTGCTGGTAGGTCATATATGGTAACATATATCTGAAGAGGTGTGATCCTCTGAATCTTGGACAGTCTCATAGCCAGTGCTACTTCATTCATTCATTCAGCCCACTCTTCCTGAGTAGCCTCGATCAGGCAGGCCCCAGGCTGATTTGGGGGAGGAGGAAGGTAAACACATAGGTGCTATCCCTACACATGACCCTCCATCAGGAAAACTGCAGGTTTGCATAATAAATTTAACTTTCATATCTATTATTGTATAATAAATTTTGGCAGAAGTGCTACATGTAAAAAATAATAGAGTAGAAAAAAATCTAAGCTATATTTTACGCAGATCACAAAATTATATTTCAAAGGTAGAATTTGAAGCCAGATCTCTGTTTTTCTGGAACACTGAGGTTGCTAGCCATCCTGCTTTGCCTGGGACTTAACTTATTTTAGAACAGAACCTTTGAAGACCCAGAAAACTCATTCATGGTAGGGGCACTGAGACAGAAGGTCCAGTTAATGGGACCATACCACACTGAAAGACTACAGTTACAGAGAATGAGAAGCGGGGCCTATCATATATGGGAAAGCGTGCAAGTTGTTGACCAATATGTTTGCCTTCTTTTTTCCTATTATGATTACGAGACTAGTGCAAAACTAACTTGATTGGCAATGTCTTGAAAGCCATTATCCTGCTCCACTCTGTGATCCACTCTGTGACCCAGTAAGTGCAGAAAGTAATGCTCATATTGGCACATGACATGTTCTAAGAAATTCTGTCACAATACTGCTAGTTTAACTTTGTGGGATCATCATTGCTCAAGCTTATTACCATATTAACATTTCCTAGAATCAATGACTTTCCACAGAAATAGTGTTTTTGGTGACATACTTTGGGATGTTAACAATTTTATGGCCTGGTTAATAGTATACATTCACTTTTAAAATGGCATGAACTATTAAGTTAAATAAAAGTATTGTATACTGAATGATATGTCTCTAGAGAAACTTATACAATGTGCTTCTCAGTTTATTCATTTTACAAAATAATCAACAGGGTAAAAAACGATGAGCTCTACAATAATAAATAAACCTCTACAGAATATTTGGGTTTTTTTCTTTAAGTTCAGTGAAGCCATTGGAAAAAGACCAGTATTAGGAAATACATTATAACCTTAAAATTATTCATGTGTCTTAATTTCAAATTCAACTGCAGTCCACTCTCTGGAAAAGAGCTGTCTGTGATAAGATCCCCTTTAATTTACCTTTGAACATGTGCCCTTTGAAACTTGACTGCATAAAGTCAAAAATCTTAAAAAACTTAGCATCAGTAGAACAAAGGGAAGTCTCATTCATTGCTGGTAGGAATGCAAAATAGTACAGCCACGTTTAGCAGTCTTTAGCAGTGTTTGGTAAACATACTTTCACCATATAATTGTATTCCTGCAATTGTATTCCCTATTTAAACTCAATGAGTGGCTACTACATATTTAAAAGTTCTATAATTTACTTTTTCAATTCTTTTTATGAAATATATAATGCTAGCAATATAAATTTTTAACTTATGGTTTATTTCAACCATTTAAATAGTTTAAAACAATTATAAATGTGTTTATATGTATTTTAATGTAAAATACTTATATGTATGTATATATTTAAACAGTGTATGTGTGTGTGTGTGCGTGTGTATCTAAACATAACAAGTTATGTGGCAAAATGCCTTCCCACCAGCAGGAGAGATGCCAATGTGACAGCCACAGTTTTGGTCCGTTAAAACATTCAAGAAGCAGAATTAATTCTATTAGGCCACCAGGGTACTATTTAATGCACGGTGCTAATTACTGGACTGAAAAAGATTATACTATTTTCAGACAGGCCTAATAACTCTCTTAGGGCAGCAATTAAAAAAGTTTGAGTCTGTGCTTTAAGTCGTTTCCTGAGTGAAATGAGATTCTTGTGGGAAAGCCATTATTTAAAGTGCCACACACACGTCAGGCATGTGTTACTGGTGAATTCCTTCACACCAGCAGGAGTTTACAGACACAGAGAGACTGAAGTTTGAACTGCTGACATGACAAGGGAGAATGGATCGGTACTCCTTGCAAGTTGTTGCCAATACCCAAAGCACCTACCTAAAAAATGGAAATATTTGCAAATTGCTTCTTTGAGATTGCAGTGACTCATTTTCACAATCTGTCTCTTTTTGAAAAAAAGAGGCTACAAAGGTAAAATGTTCACTTTTATGGTCTCATTGAAATCCAGGTGCCCTGGCGGGGTCTCATTGCCCCAATCATTGCACATTTCATCAGGAGGAATAGCCACTTTTTGTCAAGGCTGAATAAATGAACATAACAAATGGCAAGGCACAAACTCAAACCAAATTTCAGAGTCATGTTAATTGCCTATCGTGTTTTTCAGTGACCTGACATTTTCAAAGTGTTTGCCTATCTTTCATTTTATTCTCTTCATTTCAATAAGTAGCCCGTGGGTGTCTACTTTATGTAGACAACTGAATGGGAGTCAGGGCCAAATGAGATAACTGACACCCACGGCCCTTCAGGGTCATGCTTATAATTCACAAGTTTCTCTTAACTCGATTATATCAGAATAGTATTGCTGAGAAATTGTGGTGGTTGCTCTTCTTTTTTCCAAATAAAAAATTTGCATGCATTTCCCTCCATCCTCGGCCACAACCTCACGTCAGATGACTGTCATCTGTTGCCTGGATTGTTTGTGAGATCTTCCTAAATGCAACGTGGCTTCCACGAGCACCCCTATCAACTGTATTCCAGAAACAGTCACAGGAATCTGCCTGTGTCCAAACCACAAACATCTAGAGGTGCTCGGTTACACTTAAAGTAAGACAAAGATCATTGGTACGTCAGTAAGGCACATAAGATTTGGATCCTACATATTTCCAAAGTAACAGGTCTCAGTATTTCTTCAAAACACCTCTGTGCATCCTGCAGCCTTAAGGAAATATTTTTATTTCCCATGCATGTAAAATGTCACATATCTTATTTCCTCCACAGGAAGCCATTGTCCTTCTTTCATTCTCCTAATGCCTACCTCTCGTTCAGGAGTCACATTTTATATTCATTCTAGAATCTTTTCTTTCTTCTTTTTTGTAATTGAGGTAACATTGGCTTACATTATTGCTTGTACCTAGATGTATAGAGTTCCCTTCCTGCCTGGCATTGTTACCATAGCACTGCTACCCAAAAGCACCCACTAAGTATCACTGAGGCCCATTATCCTCCCCCCATCCTTGTAGAATCTTTTCTATTTCCAGATATTTTTAAGGATATGTTTATTTATGCAGAACTGGGGTACAAGCCAGAGATATGGGGCTAGGGGTTGAGAGGATTTATCAGAGAGAGTAGACAGCAGAACAGGTAGATTGACTGAAATGCACTGCTGATGGGAGCAGTGGGCGGGCCAGGAGAGGTCTGCTACACCATATGGGTCAGCTGCCTGGATGAGCATTGAACTCATGCTGCAGTGGCTGCAGATAACTTCATAGTACTGCACTTTAAGCCCTTGTGCCACCGGGGAGGGCCTAATTTCCAGATCTTAAACTGTAAGATTAGAAGTTTCTTGTAAATACTACCACATGACCTAATACGACCACATGACTTTTGCTTTCCTCCTATTTGTTCATTAGAAAACTCCTATTAAATAGTTATTGTGTGCCAGGCCCTATTTTAGGAGCTTGAAATACATTTTAGTGAAGAAATAAGCAACCAAAACAATCTGCTTCCCAACCACACTTCCTTTTAAGCCAAAGAAGCCAGATAATAACAATACAATGGATAAATTAATAACAAATACTTGATACTAGAAGGTAATAACAGGAAAGAATAGGATAGTGGGATACAAACTGATAGATGGGAGATTAAAATAAAAATAGAGGGCCCTCCCTGGTGGTGCAGCTGGTTAAAACACAGCACTGAGAAGCTAAAGCCACTTCAGCATGAGTTCAATCCTCTGCCCCAGAGGTGACCCACATGGCACGGCAGACCTCTCCTGACCTGCCTGCTGCTCTCCTCAGCAGTGTACTTCATCAGTCGGGCTGTTCTGCTCCCCACTCTGTCTCTGGTGAACTCTCTCACCACCCCTACACCTCTGGCTTGTACCCCAGTTCTGTATGCATAAATAGATTTTTGTTTGTTTGTTTGTTTGTTTGTTTGTTTTTTAAAGATTTATTTATTTATTCGTACAGAACTGGGGTACAAGCCAGAGTTGCGGAGGGTGAGAGGATTCACCAGAGACAGAGCGGGGAGCAGAACAGGCAGATTGACGAGGTACACTGCTGAGGGGAGCAGCGGGCGGGTCAGGAGAGGTCTGCCACGCCATGTGGTCACCTTAGGGGCAGGCGGGAATCGAACTCATGCGGAAGTGGCTTCAGTTTCTCAGTGCTGTGCTTTAACCCGCTGCGCCACCAGGGAGGGCCATAAATAGATGTTTTTAAAAAATGTAAGTAGAGAGACTGCACAGGGCTTCCTTGAGAAGCTAGCATGTGAACACACGTCTAAAGAGTGCAGGAGGTTTGCCCATCAAAATCCTTAAGGGAGAGTCAGTGCACAGTTCCTAAGTGAGGAAGGTAACTGTGTTTTCAGAACAGCAGGGAGGTCAAGTAGCTGAAGCACAGTGAGCATGGGGGAGAGCGTCGAGAGGTAAAGGTGCATGGGACAGAGTATATAAGGTCTTAACAGGCTAGTGGGATGACAATGGGTTTTTCCCAGTTGAAACAGAAAGCCATTTGAAGGGCTTAGGGCAGGAGAGTAGCATAGTCTACTGACTATTTTAAAAGGATTACAAGTCTGGAAGATGGGGTGGGGGGGGCAAGTGTGGGAGTAGGGAACCAGCAGGACAGGCCACTGTACTTACCTGGCAGAGACAAAGGTGGCTGGAGCAAGGGTGTCTGCAGGCAGAGTGATGGGATGTGAGAGCAGAGCAAATTGTACATGGGGAGTCAGGGGAAGAGAAGTCAAGTTTGGGGTCTACGTAGCAATTGAAAAGACAAGTTTCCACCAACTGATATGGAAAGAAATGTTGAAAGAATAATGTGCAGGGGCTGAAGAGGGGGCAGTGGTGGGAAATCAGATCGTTTTGAATCCATGGATTCTAAGGTGTCAGTATGGCAATTTCCATCAATGCTGTGGAGGTAATTGCTGGTTTCTAGTCTGCAGACTGCATATGCCTCATCTTTTCTCTGACACCCAGAATGGTGCCTACTTGCAGAGAAGCCCATTACATATTTATTGAATGGAAGATGAATTGTTGAAGAAATGAATGAATATTGGCCGAAATTAGCAAATTGGAAAGAATATGCTTTAGAAATCTTTGTGCCATGATTCGGAAGTTGTTTGTGCAAGATAAAAAATAAATTTAATATTTCCAATTTCTATTTGGTGGTAATTAAAATATAGTAAATAGTGAAACTAATATAACATTATATTTGTATTAATTGAATAAGGTTCATTTTAATTAGGAAGCTAAAGAAGTTGGATTAATTTGGGGGGAAAGTCTATAGCTGGAACAATAACTGATTTAATATTTCTGTAACTTGATATAACTGATATAATTTGTGAAACTTAATCATAAAGAAAATTCAATATAATAAATAGTATTTTTCTAGGTTTTTGTGTCTATGAAACAGGTTCTTATAGTAGCATAGTAAAAATTATTTAATTATCAGGAATTTATCGGTACTTGTTACAATCAGTGACCCAAAAGGACATAAATAAAAAATAATCTCTTGTTCCCTTTCCTTGATGTATTTCTTTAGATAATATATTGAGAATATGTTACCTGGTTTTATTTAGTTAAGTTAAATGGTCCCCTCTGTAGTTTTCTGTCCACTTTTTCTTACAGAAGCACACACAATAATGAGAGCCCCACCTTGTAATTTTCACTTCTGACTCCTGTCTTGACACCTAACACCTGTCAGCTCACCCTTTGGTAAACCCATACATACCTCTCTCAAATGAACCAAATATTTTTAATTCTTAGAACATTTAAAAAAATGCATTTCTTGAATCATGCATGTCACCCTGCTACATCCATTCAGTTCCTATACATGTCACCCCCACCCCATATTTTTCCTCTTCAGTGACATAAAAATCCTTCTCAATGTCCCTCCTTCCAGCTCCTCTCTTTCTTTATATTATCCTAATCGTACAGCAGCGTGTTAGCAGATTTGACATGTAATATTCTCTACTGTATTTGCTTATCGACATGTGTGTATCCTCTATTGTTATTGTGGATTATCCAAGGCAGGTTTATTTTTTTGTTCTGTATATCTAGTTCCTGGCCCTCTGCTCATGGACAATGTGTCTGTGTTAGAATACACACCCACCCAAAGCCATATTCACCCCACAGATTTTCAATTCTTTTTATCAAATTTTAAAGTTTACCCAAAATGCCTCCTATTAGCGCCCAGGTTTCTAAACCTTCCTAAGCGTCTGTAAATGTTTGCAGCCTGGAAATTAGTGGCCATAACTGCATTTGCAGATGAGGACTTAGGGTCTGGGGACAAACAGGGAATCAGGGCGCACATCTTTCAGTTTATAAGCCTATGCTCTAAAACACCCAGCAATGAAAGACCATTATGAGCCTTGGAACTTTCGCAGAAGCAACAAAAAGCGTACCTTAAAGGGGAATCACCACAGTCTAGAAAAAAGGTCGCCATCAAGGTCTCAACTGAGTGAAATCTGGCAGCACGTTTTGTAAAAATGTTAGTAGAGTGCATTGCCAAAGATCACTGTCACCATGTTTGCTTTGCATTTTGATGCGTGGGGCATGAATAATAATGATATGGCTTCCATGAGTAAAAAAGTCATCTCATTTTGCTTTCCTCCTTCTCCCAGCAGGCAGCAGTGGGAGGCAACTGGATGACTAATAGAACAGTTAGACCTGGTACCATTTGAGAGTGGGTGCCACTCAGCTCCTCCTCAGAGAACCTGAGTGGCACCACTGGCAAGTGGATGGAAGCCCCATTTCCACAGAACGGTCAGCCTCACGCTTCGCTGAACGCTCGTGGAGACTTACACTGACATGTAAGAGGAGGCGCCCAGGTAGCTTTGCCACCTGAAGGCGCCCGAAACGCTGCTCTATATAGAATCCATGCTGACTCTCACTCAAGGTCATCAGACAAGAAGTCACCTAATTCTGAGAAAAATTACCTGTGGGCTATTTTTTGACATCCTCTGGGATGTTTGCTGAATTTGACTTGAAATTTAAAGGATCCATCTACGCATCCAAAGGCGGAGAACGTCAAAACTTCTAATACTCATCTCAGAGACTCACAGTGAGACACAGATTTAAAGCTCAACATGTATATTTATTTTTATCCATGAAGTGCAGGGGAAAATAAAAGAAAACAAAACACCTCCCTAATCTATAAACATAACTGTGAGAGAAACTGAAACAACAGAGCCCTTTACTCCTTCACTGTATAATACACAGTCTGATTTACAATATGCAAACAAGTTCGCACAATCACTATCCTTCTGAAATCACTTTGAGCTTTGGTTCTTAATTTTCATGAATCCAGTTTCACAACAAATGTGAATATCTCATCCGACTTACTCCTCAATCCATCACTGCCAGGCTATACTCTATATCTTGCTCTAAATAAAGTGACCAATAACAAAAACCACCTCTACCAACTGCGGAAGTATTTACTATACACAGGTAAATATATGCGCAGGTGACTAGCACAGATTGTAAGCACAATAAATTGCACTGAGTAAAAAAGTGAAGCCCCAGCATGTCCAACCCCCTGGGGAGCAGAAATGGAAGTGCTTATGCCAGAGCAGGTCGCTGCATTTAGCGTCCACAGATGCTTTGTTAGTTGCATAAAATATTATACTTTTTAAAAAATTACTAAACGGAATTGAGATTTTTATTTTCTTATAGTGTCCCAGAGGCCAATTTATACACCAGGAATTATAATTATGATTTATGGCTAGCTGGCTATGCATATATATATATATATATATATTCAGTATATGTCTATATTTTGTATATATACAGTATATATCTATATCTGTACACACAGACACAGATAGAATGATGTAGAAAGATAGACATCCCTTCAGAAAACCATGTTTGCAAATAAATCAAAGAAAAATAACAGCCAATTTACTTCTAATATTCTAATATTCTACATAGTTAATATATACCAACATCTACAGGCATAAATGTATATACTTATATAAATGTGTTTCTTGACTCAGGTATTTTGAGCAATATAAATGTTTATTGACTGAGTATTTTGAAGATCAAGGACAAATCAGTAACTCTTGTCCTTCAGTTTACTGGCAAGTAGAAATTTTCTAAGGCATAGTCCCACTGCTCCTTATTCATCAGACCTTAGCTTAACAATGGCCTCCTCAGGCCTTTGGAGAGCTGGAGGACACACAGGGGCCTCTGGGCTTGCTGTTCTCTTACTTCCTGGCATTCTTCTTTCAGAGTTTATTGTCTTTCACTAGACCTTAAAGAGGCAGGATCCTTTCTTTTTTTGACTTTCAAGTTCTCAGCCTGGTTGAGCATCCACGCAATAAAAGAAATCAAGTGGATAAATAATGCATGAAATTGTAAAAACATCTTTGGAGGCTTCTCCCCTCTCACAGCATAGAAAAATCAGAAACTTAAGCAAACCTTAATTGTGGTTGTGTGTGCCCCGGGGTACTCCTTTTCTTCCAGGGTAGACCATCTCTCTATAAATTTCGATACCAAGGAATCATCATAGTCGACTATCTGAAATCCAGAAACATTTGCGCCTCCAAACTGAATTTTTAATAGGTCTCCATCAGTGAACCCCTAGAGAGAGAACAAGTTCATGTGATGCTTCCAGTGGGAACGAAATAGAACGTAAGGTTAGTTGCCCTAGCCCCAGTGAAACTTCCTCAAAGCAATCAATGTCAATATCAGTAAGTCTTGTCTTCAGTATTTACCTATATATTTCTGCATACTCTTTCTTGAGTTATCAATTTTAGGCATTTTATTGAGACTTTACTGACACCAAGTGACTCTGTAATTTGTTCACATAACCAAACACGATCTCATCATCTCATCATTCATTGTAATGCTTATTGTTTGCATATTTAATATTTCTAGCAACCCCAAATACTGTACCTGGATTGCATTTTCCTTCTTAGCAATATTTTATTCCAAAATTAATAATGGCTGGCATTTTTTTTGCTCCTAAGATATATACCTATCTGTAGTCTCTTTCTAGTTGCTCTATGAAAATTTTTCATGTTTATATGAGTAAGGCATTTTTTAAAAATAAGAAGTCAAACATGCCAGGTAATCTACTTAATTTGTTTTCTGAATTGTAAGTTCCCAAGGAGAGTCCCCCTCCCCTCAGCTCTGGTCTTCTTGGGATCCTTTTGGGATTCTCTCGATGGTCCTTACCCTAGACTGTCCCTTCTCCACGTTTCTGAGTAGTTTCTGTTTTCTTGATCAGGTTTCACTCATGTTTTACTCCTTTCTTCTGTTAGAGTATAAATAATTTCTTGAGACATATTGGAAGTAATATTTTTAAGACATTATATGTGTAAAAATACCTTTGCTTTGCACTGATGCCTGACTTGTATTTTAGCTGTCAAATTTTAAGTTAGAACTCTCCTAATTTGAAGGCATTTGTTTTTTTTGTTTTTTTTTTTTTTTTTAAAGATTTATTTATTTATTTGTACAGAGCTGGGGTACAGGCCAGAGATGCGGAGGGTGAGAGGATTCACCAGAGACAGAGCAGGGAGCAGAACAGGCAGATCGATGAAGTACACTGCTGAGGGGAGCAGCGGGCGGGTCAGCAGAGGTCTGCCACACCATGTGGTCACCTCCGGGGCAGGCGGGGATCGAACTCATGCGGAAGTGGCTTTAGTTTCTCAGTGCAGTGCTTTAACCCACTGCGCCACCAGGGAGGGCCCATTTGAAGGCATTTGTTTCATTCACTTCTTCCATTTCTATAGAAAAGTGTCGTGATTTCTAATATTTTTGCATGTAACTTGCTTTACAGTCTGCCCCAACTTCTACCTGTCAGAAACCTTTGATAACTATCTCTAAAATCTCATCATGTATTTTCTTTGAAATATGAAAGAAGTCATTTATCTTTCATTATTTTGTGGACTCAATGGACATATTTGTGTCATTAAGTACTGAAATTTTTCTGAATTATTCTTTGATAATTTCAGTAACTATTATTAGGATATTGTAACCCTTAGAATAAATGCCTAAGTTCCTCTAAGTTCTTTTAGACACCCAACTGTATATTATATATCCCTTCATTACACAATCAGGAAGATTTTCTCAACTTTATCTTTAAGTCTTGTCATTTTACTTGTTATTTTAGAAAAAATAACAACCCCAAACTATTTGTTATTCTCTGATTATTTTCTTTTTCATAGCATCATATTTTTTGTAGTTAGATTTTTTTTCTTATTTCTCTGCAGATATTCTTTACAATTTTAAATATTTTTCTCATGCTTTCTGCCAGTTTTGTTTACGTTTCTTTGAATTACAAAGACTTTTCTTAAATGTCTGGCTGTGCTATTTTAGTTTCGAGAAATATACTGAAATTTCTTTGGAATTTCCCTGCACATGCACAAGACTCAGAGGCGTACTCTTCACTGTAAGATAGACCATGGGTGGGGTAGATAGACCCACACTAAGTGGGTCTGTATCTGACCCACTTAGGGAAGGAGAAGTGGACCCCTTATGCCAACTTCTTCATCCCTGTATGTGCAAGTTTTCCTCTTGAATATTGTATCAGAAACTACATCAACAGCCTGTGTTTGGGGAGCCTTATCAAGCATTCAGTAGTTCCCAAAGTAACCAATAATGATATCTGAAGATTTTTCTGTCTTTTATAAATCTATTTGAACACTCCTTAGACACTGGGCAGGACAAAAGGGGGCATTCCCAGTTAAGAATTTGGAAACTGAAAGTTCTGTAACTCTTGAGGGCAGCCTTTAACTTTAAATGCTTGTGATATTTTGTGAAGTGTTCAGGTATTCTCTAACTTCTCAGAAATTGCAGCATTCTACCCATTGTTTCAATGGACTCACTAGCACTTCCACATGGTGAGGTTACCAAGGATTCAGACAAAAAGTAACAGAAGTTGAGTCCATATAAAAACAGTAGGTAGCTTTCCCCCTATGGCACAGCAGCAGCGTGAACTTAATGGTTGTTTTTTTTTTTTTTTAGTCTTTTTTTATTTTGGCTATTCAAATACTTCTTTCCTTTTTTCATAGCATCAGATATCAACTCTCAAATTGATGAGCCACCGTCTGTCATTATTTCTCAATGTTCCAATATAATCTTCTCCATCTGGACATTTTTAAAGATCACAGCTTTCAATGTGGCTCTGTGTTGTTCATCAAATGGCACAGTTCACACAAGGGACTGACTGTCCAGGCTGTTCCCTGCCCAGAATGCAGTTCTGAAGAGAGTGAATAAAGAGCTTCATCTATTTTAACTCTTGCTTCTCTGGCAGGGAGTCATTTATGCTCTATAACATGATACGGGGACGTTCTAGTGAGTTTGCATAGTAGTTTGCCATTTTATGAGCAAACAAAAATTTACTCTTGAACAACTCATCTCTCCAGTAGCATGTAATTTGAGATTTATTATTTGAAATTATTGGTACTACCACCTAGTAAATACTTTTGTCTGCGATAGTTGGTTTGCTTTCTTTTTCATCTGTTTCATTCACTACCAGAAATAGTGTCTTTTGAGAAGCCATGTGCTAGATATTATCTGCATAAATATAAAACCTTTCAAATCCTATTTTGCTATTTGGAATAAGCTGTTGTTTCCCTACTCTAGCTTTTTTTCACCTTTTTTCTGAACTTGGGATAGAGGGGAATCCTCCACCACACAGGATCACTTTTATTTAAAGAACACAAACCTTAACAACAATAAAGCTTTAAGCTCACTATACTGCTGATTTAAACTATTTGGGAAAAAGATATGTAATAATTTAAATTGATCTAACTATAGTAATAGAAAAATATATAACTAAACACTTGGATATTCAGTGCAATATTAATTTGATAGAAATCCCAGTGGAAAGTTATTAGCCACAAGGAGTCAATATTCATTGTGTTCCTTATATAACAATAGGAAACCTGAAAAACATGATATAAAGTATCAATCATATAGATGTTTACAGGCTGAATTTTGCACTGAGACATATTCCTTCTATATGAATTTATAATTTATAATTATGGGCAAAGAGTAACAAAATATAGAGTAAATGAGAAATAAGGGGAAATTTGGAAAATTAAATGGTATTTTTAAAATTTCCCCTTAAAGTCATCTTCTAAGATAATTTGTATAGCTTGTTACATATTTGCTATAATTTATTATTCATAACAAAAATAACATGTTTAGCAAATATGGATTGTGAAATAAATTAAAAACTAGGTCAGAAAACACTATCTTCTACTTATACAATATAATTTACAATATTTTTTAAAATATCCACCAGTAAATACTGGTAATTCATAATTACATTTTCAATTACTTTGCATGTCTGTAAAATAGAAAATACTAAGTAATTCACCTACCAGATTTGCAATGATGTAATGGTAACCTTTAACATGTTTTCCAATGGTAATAACCTGGCAATGATAAAAAAACAATTATTTAGTAAATACTGTAAATGCAAAATTATGGATATAATGGTCTGATTACATAAAAATGGAACTTTTTCTACTCAATTTTATGATGCCTTATAATTAATCATATTGATAAAATATAATTACCAAATCCAGAGCTTATTGCTCTCAGAACAATGTAACAATATATTTTAATAGTTTATACATTGTCAGGGGATAATTCAATAAGGTTCAAACCTAAGCCCCTACTTCTTCGCCAGCAGGCAAGATCGGGAGGCTTGAACAGATAAGGTATGAAATAAGGTTGCCATGGGAACCAGGTCAAAAGACTAACCACATGGCCAGAGAAAACAGCCAGCTCCAGGGAAGCAGAAGCATTGCCAGGACACATTCTGTGTCAAAGCACCAGAGACCAGACACCCCAGCAGAAAACTGATGAAATTCGTGTCCCAAGGACGAATCCCACGGAAACAGTGTAAATGAGTACCTCAAAGCCTGCTACTGCTCAGATATCTAAGCCCATCTGGCCCTGCGCTCTTATGCAGGGTGTTTCAATGAATCTGACTTTTCTGACCCTCACTGTTACTGGAGAGTTTTTCACTCCCATGCTCCAGCCTCATCCTGTGATGGCAAAGCCACCTGGATGCTATCCTTCAAGAATTCAGTAACTAAACACAATAAGTAATTGCCTCCTCTCTGTGAACAGTGAAAACAGTGTATGATTCTTAACATAAAACCAAAAATAGGTTTAAGTCATAGCCATACATAATTCTATTCTGATAAAAGTGACTTTTTTTTCCTTTTCAATGAAATATTAAACATCTGAAACCAATAACTGATATTTTATATCCACATAACTACTTCCAAAGGTAAACTGTTAATATTACATACATTTTAAAAGAATATTAATAAGCTGACAAAAGAATTCTCATATGAACCTATAAAATAATCTTCCTCTTAAGAATCTTGAAGTGTTTAGTTTAGCTCAAATGAACATTATTGTTTCTAGTCCGTGGCAGCAAAGTATCAGAGAAGCTGATTTTTCTATGTCTTACGTCAAAATCAATGGTGAGTTAAACATAAGAAAATAGTGGCCGATTTGCTGATGTACACAATAGGTTCAAAGATAATTGAATCAATGTGACTTTTCACTGATCTGTATAATTTATGAGAAAAAATAGATGAAACGGTCATGATATATTCCCAGCACTGACATATTCAAATGTAATTTCTAGTTTTAATAAAAACATTCTCACCAATGGGAGGCATGAAATAGCAGATCTCTCTTGCTCCCAGGTCAGAAACTCAAAGGGTTGGCTCACCACCTTATTAAACAAATTTGGTGATTTCTCATTGCTTCTAACATTATTTTCTTGGGACCACTGCAGTGTTGGTCCAGAAATATTATTATATACTCAGAGAAGTTTACTGAGGTAAAACCAACCAAATGCTACCTACATATGAAATCTTCATTGGCCACCTCTCCCTATTAACACACATTTTTAGACCTAACATGCTTTCTTAGAACATATTGTATTGTAACTTGCTGTATTACAGTATTGTGTGTGTGCATTTTGTCTGTCTAAACAGAGTTCATGGGTAACAGACACCACTCTTTCATATCTTTCTTTGCATCCATCATTCTAGACACAAAGATAGTCTTCATGTTGAATTATGTAACCATCCATGTCATACAATTAGTGTCTTATGAAAATATAAACAATATGTATGCAAAATATCCTGTGTAGTTTAAATAGAACTCTTTATGGACATTTATTTTATCATGATCATATATTTGCTTCCAAGCATTACATTCCATGTCTTTCCAGTTTCTCTATTCTGGTTTTTGAAATAATTATTCTCATATAGGCTTCACCAACATTTATTTTGATAAGTCATGAATACTTAAAAGTTTTTTTAAGCCAAAGACTAATGACAATTATTAAAATTCAGTTTTAATGAGAATCTCCTGTGAAATTCAAATGTGTTGTTAAGGTTCACTTTTGAGCAAGAGACCTTCAGGTTAAAAACAATCCTAACTTCATCTCCTGAGATAGGAATCAAATTTTTGCTAATGAAATGCTCACCTCTCTGCCATATAACCCCTCTGTCTCAGAACAAGCTAGTTTTACTCAGTTACTCAATATTTCATGAGCAATCCATTTTGTATGTCTTAGAGCCTATATTATTACATATCAATTAAGACTTCATCAACATTTATGTTTGCAAAATGCTTTGTGTTCTATAAATTAATGTTTTCTCTTCAAAGTTTAGAAGACCAAGAAATCTATACAAAACAGTGTATTTTTCTTCCAATCCTATACCAACTTTCTTTGAAGGAATTAGCAGACACCACCCTTTCCTATACACATGCAAACACGAGCTCATGCAGACATACCGCAGGCACACACACAATCACTCATCACTGGGAAATGAAGTAGATATTCAGGAAAAGAGGTTTCCTCAATAAATCATAGTGCTATTTTATTACCACCCAGGTCACTTCCCCAATCTATAAAACAATGGATTTTATTGTTATCATTAGGGTCATGCTTCCTGACTGCCCTATCCTGAATTAACAACTGGAAAAGATAGGTGGTAAAGGAAACATAGATCAAACATCCTTATCTCTGCTACCATGTTACTCTTTAAAAGACTCCACATTAATACATCTAGTAAACTAAATGAGTCTTCCTTACATATTTTATTTTACCTATTAATCATTTCATAGCTACACAAAACCTATACTGTAGGAGGATGAAGTTCCTTCTTAGCAAAGAAGCACATGCTCCTTCAGAAGATAGAGACCTATGTGGACAAAAACACAGGCTTGGCACTCAGTACTGCACTCAGGTTTGACCAAATCCATGTATCACAAAAGAATTCAGAAATGTCTCACCTTCTCTTTATGGCAAAATTTATTTTCACTTAGTACATGTTACTTCTTATTTATAATGAGTTATTTTTTTTAGTTTTTTATATATAAAATAGCTGGGGTTCAGGCCAGAGATGTAGAGGGTGAGAGTATTCACCAGAGATCAAGTGGGGAGCCGAACTGACAAACTGACTGAAATACACTGCTGAGGGGAACAGCTGGCCAGGAGACAGAAGAGGTCTGCTGCACCATGTGGGTCAGCTCCAGGACAGGGATCCGAACTCACATCGCAGTAACAGGCTATTGCTTCACAGCACCGAGACCAGAGATACCTCATGGTAACTTGTATATCTCTAAAAAGTTCACAGAACTAAAATTTGAATTTCCCCAATTTAAAAATATCAAAGTTTAGGGCAAAAAAAAATGTCAAAGAGTTAGGAACTATATATTTTTAAGTTGAATGATTTGTTGACATGACAACATTATTGAAGACCATCTGCTTTTTGCTAAGTGAAGCCCGAAATCATTTAATTGACGGTAAAATCTTCGCTATATCATACATAAACCATAAAGTAGAAACTGTTGTTTTAGCGCCTCACACAAATACTCATTGCAACTGCTGACATTCGTGCATAGCCTGTATCTGGTGCCATTAAAAACAGAGAATGCAAACCTGATCCACAATGTCGTTGACTTTATCCCTTTCGCAGTCCAGGATAACACGCCTTTCCTTTTTTAACTCCAGATCTTGAAAAAGGGATCGGTAGGTCTCATCTTTCTTGTCATTGTTGATGTTTCCCACATTGATGGCAGTAACTTGCCATTTCTTTTCAGCAGCAGAATCCAGCACAGCTTGCAGTGTTGATAAGCCTAGAGAGGCAAAGAAAAGTGATGACTGATACAGATAGTGAATAACTCAGGATTGTGTTGGAAAAATGAGAGTGAATGTATTTTTAAGGATGATATTTTTGTGCCACTAAAGGGATGTTATGCCTCCAGAAAGATACAGCTTTGATTTTTATCAGCATTTACTTATTTCCCCTCCACGTCAAAAACTTTTTATTTAAACGCTCTTGTTCTGACCAGAAGAATGATAGTTGGAGGGAGAATTGTTGTCCTTTCCTTCTCAAACAGTTATCTTACTTGGATGTTACTAACATATAATGTCTGTAATACCTTGTTTCAGTGAAATCAAAAGACAGTGCAATTGTTTTTCTCTCATAGAAAGGGAAAAGACAGTCTGTAACATTTCATCTTAATACCCCGAGCGGTTGTGTACATTTTCAGCGAGAGGGCGGTATTGTAGTCAGGGTAGCCTGACTATGTTTTCTTATCTGCAGTGGCTGTGTCTGTCCTCAACCCTTAATTATTTAAATTTATTGTTGTTGTTATTGGGACTAGTCCTGCACAGATTACAATGTTCACATAATAATCAAACAGAAGCAGTTGGCTATTTTTTTTAACATTTTAAAAAAAGATTTATTTATTTATGCATACAGAACTGGGGTACAGGCCAGATATGAGGGGGGGG
>NW_004567119.1:14410941-14421375 GCF_000260355.1 Condylura cristata | reverse complement strand
GAAGTGGCTTTAGCTTCTCAGTGCAGTGCTTTAACCCTCTGCGCCACCAGGGAGGGCCCCAGTGGTTGGTTTTTTAAGGACAGTTTTATTACATTGTTTAAATTCTCAAACCTAAAATCATTTTACTATTTATAAGTGACTTTGTTCTTAGCATCCTACAACTTGTAAATTTTATTTTCAGTTGTTCATATATTACCTCATATGCATGATTGAGAAGGTGAAGAACTAGACCTTACTTCCCAAAATTAAATCTGCAAGTTAGCACTTGGAAATTCAGAAATTTAACTATGTTTTCTACATCTCTTAAACTTTTGATAGTCAAACCAATACATCGTTTTTCTATTGGTTTAATGAGTAACACAAAACCAAGACCGCAAAAAGAATCCAGGACTTATCACTTCATCTTCCTCAATCCACAAAGATAAAGTTCTCAAATGACTATTGATCCCTTATGCATGTAAATTATGAATTTTGCCTAATATGATCCTATCTCCCTATAAACTTTATTAAGATATTGAGCTCTATTTCAATTAACTGCCACGGGAGAAAAAAAATCTAGTACACCCTAAATTTTGTTGAAAACATTTCAACCTGGAAAATAGCCTTAAACTTTTATTTATTAAATGTTAGTCAAGTGTATGTGAGGTGAGCCTAGAACATCTAGAAAATAAGAACACTCTCCATAACCTTCAGCGTGTTTCAAAAAGTTTTGGAGCCAATTTAAAGAGAATTGATTTAAACAAAGCTGAATCTGAACAACAGTAAGTACAATAGCTGCAAAAAAAATTAAAAACAAACTTCTAAATGCATGGATTCATAATGGCATTTAATATATACATATATATTTGATTGCCTTTGAAGGATGTTATGGAGTAAAGTTATTTTCTGAAAACCACTTCAAAATTGAATTAAAGAAATAAGGCAATTGCTACTAACAATATGAGAAAAGAGTTAAGCAGATGTTACAAATCTCTAAATGGGAATATTCAATACTATCCAGACATATCCATGCTAAACTGTGGCCATGAATCTCAAACTCCTAGATCTAGCTACTGTCATATAGAACAATATGGCATGGGAGAATATGCCCAATACCATAGTGTTGCTATCAACAAACTCCAGACTTTGGGAAGTAGCATTGCAATATAAAAATTTTAAGAGTGCCATTAACCCTAATGCAAAATATGGATCTCATCTTTATCATGATTCAAACAAATTTTTTTAAAAGAGGGGGATGATTCTGAGAAATTAGTCAGTTTGTTTAGATATGATAATGACATTAGGTTTATGATTAAAACAAGATAATTATTCTTTTAAATATATACTGAAATAGTAGTATATAAAATGATTTGATGTCAGGTATCTTTTTCAATATCGGTGTGAAGGGCAGAGAGCTATAATGTAACAAGATTCATATGAAGAATGATGAACAATATATGAAATTGGTCATTAAGAAAGCTGGGTTACAGTTTTCAGAGCTTTATCCTATTTTCTGTATTTTATTGCTTTAGTATATTTGATAATGAGCATTTAAAATTATTTTTATTTCATATTTTAAAATGGAAATACATTGAAACTAAGGTAGGTTTTTGTTTCCTCTCTCCAGTCTTAAAAAAGTATAGGCTACTCATGGATTGATCAAATGATAATTTAAACAGAGACCATGTGTCACTGTCAAAAATCTTTTAGCAATGTATTTCTTTTAAAATTTTCATGGATCAACTTTGATTTCCATTCATTATAAATACATTAAATCCTTCCATGACAGAATTCAAATCCTTTTCCTGTTTTTCATCCTCAGAGGAGCTAAAGCACACACAGCTGGTCATCGTGATCCATTCAACTCAACAAGCATCTTGTACTTGAAAACAGCAATTAAGTCCTTTTTTTTTTTCCAAGTAGGAAAAAAAAAAAGCTAATTTTCTAAACCCCTTCCACACTCCAGATCCTACTGTCCCATATTCCAGTCACTGGACAATTCTTCCTTGTCACCAATTTACAAATTTTATGTTCTATGGCTGATATTCTCATGTGGTCCTGGAGTGGGCTTCCTTACTCGTAGGGAATGAATTATTCATGCCAGATTTATTTAATTATGAGTTGGCCACAGACTAAATTAAAATTGGAAGTGCATTTGATTAAATTGAATTATGCTCTTGATATTCTGTCCCATCTGTCAAAATATATTATAAGAAATTTTAAATATAAATGACAATTTTTAAATGGCATTTCTAAACCCTTATTGGCAGTTCACCTTGTCAAAGAACACAGATGATGTATAAAGTCAGTAAGAATGCATTGAAAGAAATGGCTGTGTTTCAAACCCATTCATTCTTGCTGCCAAAAGTAACAAACAGTTGTTTGGCATGCTCTGTTATTAAACTCTCAGAATTAATATTTTGTAATCTGCACAATAAAAAACCTGCATCCATGTGTTAAGCTAAGATACTCAAGTGGTACAATAGAAGACCTGATGAATTTTGTTTCTTCAGCAGAAAGTGAATTATATTAAATAATCTCCTAAGGACAGCCAGAAATTACTCACACAGCATGGCTTGCTGTGTCATAATTTGCAGCGACTGCTGTCCATGCTTAGTAATCCATATGCTTAGATTTGCTTTGTCAGTAACTGACTTTTTTTCTCTCAAACGCTCTCAACTCAATCTGCCCATTCCCCACAACTAGGCATTTTGTACTGGCCTGGTTACTTTAAAATTAACAGATCATTATAATATTAGAAGCCTCTGTTGAGGTTAAATTAAATTTTTCATATACAACACAAATGCATGCTTTGGGTCTATTGGTACCAGGTTCTAATTAATACAGAAAATATTAATGAGGATATACCCCTTTTCCATCACACAAGCTAGCATAGAAGTAAATTTATAACTTCAGTCATCCATAATTCAGAATATGTACTTCTATGAACAATGAAAATCTATATAAACATTGGCTTACTTAAAAGTATTAATAAATATAATCATTCAACTTTGTTACCTAACCAGTTATATAGAATATTTATGTTGCCATAGAAAAGACTGATTTCTTAATACTGATTACCTAGACAAAAGGAAACTTGAGTTACACAGTTACTCATCTACAAATGGAAAAGAAAAATCAAAAAAATGAACTATTTTTCCTAATAATATATTGAAACTACTTTTTTTAAAAAACCTTCAAACATATTATGAGTCTAAAATTAAGTTCTAAACTCTCAGACATTGGACTAAAATAATAACTAAACTTTTGTTGGCTTGATTACTTCTCTATATGCCTGATTGTTACCTAATAATTCTAGGTCTATTTTTAAGTTGACAAAATTCCTAAGGTTCTCTTAAAGTCAGTATTACTAGCAGCTGTTCATAGTCTCATCTTCAGCTAGTGTCATTAATACTGCTCAAGCTATAAGTAATCAGCTTAAAAAAGGGAAAATCTAAATGTCTTACTTTGCACATTAATAGGTGAATGAAATTTATTATTGAAAATAGGTATATTTCATTCATACCATGTCTTTCTTCTTAAAAAATATTTTCTCTGTTCCATTTAAAATTCACTGCCCTTATTCATCTTTCAGGTTAGGAATTAATATTTATGATCACTAAATCATGGCAGCATGCCTAGGCCAGATTAGATTAACATATATTTCTCTCATTGACTTTCTCAGGACACCTGAAAGATATTTATAATTTGGAAGCTTTTTTATTCTATGCATGATGTCTTCTTGGAACTGGAAGCAAAGTGCCTTCCTTTCAGAGGTCAATACTATGGTTCAAAATTAAAATCAAGACATAAATATATAAAGCATTAGTTCTGCTTGTATCTATTGTCTGTAGAAATATATTAAGTCCTGGTTCAAGGTGAGTACGTTTCTAGCTAAAGAAGAAACTATATTTAATGCACTAACATAAACAATCTCACTACTCTATAGTCCAAGATGTTTTTGAGATATCAATATATCACCTGCTCTCTACGGAGTAATAACATGCAACTTTCAGGAAGGCTACTGAGTCATTAAGGAGTGACAGGTGCTGGCATGTGACTGGGACAGAAAGAAGCAGCTCTTAGGTCACCTTACTCCTAAGGTCATCCTTCTCTGAAAGAACAGTTAAGCTTTCCTCTCAGTGGCAATCCTGAAATAGACACAGATGTCCTACACAAAGATCAGGAAGTATCGATAGCCTCCTTTGTTTACAATAGGGCTATAGTCTCTGGTACTTGTTGCTCAGCATTTGTGTGGATCATAGTTTGCTGAAAAAGGTTAATTAGTACTTTTAGCTAAGAGAGTTACAGCAAAAATGCACAGAAAAAAAAAAAAGATCTTTTATTTCTCACCCAGATTCAGAGAGACATTTAGAGTGATTGAACACTTAGACCCTGTGCCATTCCAAAGGGCATCAGCTTTCAGATTTATGCATGAAATTTCCACAATATATTTATTTGGTCTAGATGTTTGGGAAAATAAATGTTATTAAAAGTTAAAAAAAGGAGCAAGGCATAAAGTTAAGGAAGCTGGAAAGTGCTATGCAAGGAACAGATCAAATCATTTGAAATTAAGACATGTAGAGATGAAATCATGGAATCTATTTTTAAAAGTGTGTATAACACCAATCAAGGGAATATAGGCATATTGGCAAATCATGGCATACAAATATTCTCATAATACACTGGAATGGTGAAATGCTTCCTTGAGGTGTAAGAGAAATGGGTACAAGACCAAAGGGAAATGACTAGTTGACAAGATGGATGCCTGAATCCACTTTCTACAACTTCAGATGCTGGGAACCTATAGAAATTAAGTCATTGATAAGAAAAATCAAATAGCCATATTTTTCTGAGTCAAGTGGAGTATTACATAAAGTCAAAGCCTTCTATCAGTATTTGGAGAGTCTCACACATTCATCTCAGCAGCTAGTTTCATATAAAAGGCCAGTTAATACTCTTCATATTAAAACATGAGCAGTAATTTAATAGTACCTTGATGGATACATCAGGTCATGTTTGGCTTTAATATATAGTTATATTATCACTCTAATGTTCTTCTCTCAACAAATGTACTTGAACGCAAATCAGTATGTATAATTTAAAGCCCAGGAATTATCTCATCACTTCAGTTTCCATTTATATTTCTAAAGTATTAATAAAATCATTTAAAAAGGATCAGTTCCCTTTCACAAGCACAAAAGTTCCTCCAACTTCGCATGATCATTTATGTCACAAAGCTTGTCTTTCTTCAGTATTTCTCAACTGCTCGCATTTCTCTCTATTTGAATTTCCTCAGACATTCAGTTTCAATTTCAGGAAGTCACAGTGAAGGTGAAGTGTGTCTCTAAACCAAAAATATCACTTTCAAACTTGTCAGACAGTGAAGAGAATTTTCCTTCCATTCTTCAACTTAATAAGGAAAATTCAGATTCTAATACTTCAACTTAAACTACAAAAATGTTTATCTTACTTAGTAACAGTTGGGACAGTCAATACTGTCCCAACATTAACTTAAGCTCTCTGTTTATAGGCCTTAACTGTCCACTCAATGTTCTGGGCACTGCTTTGATATCATCTCAGGGTTTACATCCAGATCGTAAATAAAAAAGCATAACTCTATTCTAAATGGCTAAGAAGGTCCCTGGAATACAGTTGATTCACTCAATAGCAGCTCTTGAGTGAAAGAATGATCACCATTTTTTTTAAGATTTATTTATTTATGCATACAGAACTGTGGTATAGACCAGAGGTGTAGGGGCGGTGAGAGGATTCACCAGAGACAGAGTGGGGAGCAGAACAGGCAGATCATTGAAGTTCACTGCTGAGGGGAGCAGCAGGCAGGTCAGGAGAGGTTTGATGCGCCATGTGGATCACCTTCTGGGTAGGCGGGGATTGAACTCATGCAAAAATGCCTTTAGCTTCTTAGTGCTGTGCTTTAACCTGCTGCACCACCAGGGAGGTCCCATGACCACCATTCTTATTTATAAGTTGTGTTAAGTAACAGAAAGAGAAGAGATTGTTTTGAAAGAGAAGAATAGGAAGAAATGCTCCTCTGTGGAAAGGCTCTAACATCTGAGATGTTTAGGAGGAAAAATGGAAAGAAAGCCAGATGCCAGGATTTGGGGTGAAAGAGTCTGATTTACTGCACCTGAGAATACTAAAGATTAGTGAGGTAGATCTAACACAGTGAGTGAGCAGGGCAGAGGTATACACAGCAGGAACCAGGCCCCAGAAGACCTTAAAGTCAAGAAATGTCAGTGAGAATTTGAAACAGGGAGTAATGTGATCTGAAAAGCATTTAAATGTATTTTAAAATTTTGGCTACATGGTGAGATGCGGGTATGCCTCAGTCTAGAGAGACGGCATCGAGACAGAAGAGTGTCTGAAAAAAAAAATAGTTATTTAGGAAATAGAATCACATCAGGAAGATGCAAGGGTGAAAGAGGTATTTAGAATACTAGATTTCTTTCCAGTTTTAATGTAACAGAGTTTTGAAGGAGGTAGCTAGGAGGAAGGACTATAAAACTCTTCTGTATAGGCTCTCTTTTTCTCCCAAACTTTTGAGAAATATATTTCAGAAGCAACAGCACACAGGACTCCATTTTCAGTCTAAATGGCCCTGTGCTTTAGGTCTTCATTCCCCAGAGGGACAGCAAAGCAGGGAAAGCAGAGGAAAGTTGTTGACATAACAATTTTTTTTTTTTTTTCAGTTTTCATACTGCTGACTGACTTTTCCATTGAGTGTTCTTGTTCTGGGATAGGAAGAGAGAGCAGAGAGGCCCACACCTTGCTTGAGCACCTCCAACTCAGGGTTGCTGAGGCAAGTAGACAGCAAGTTGATCACCAGAGAGCTGATTGAGGGCTGCCCCGCTTGTCTGTGGGTGGTGGCTTAATAAGGCACCCTATCTTGGTCCATACAGGTGTTTGGTTTTCATTTGAAACTTTCAGTATTCCTAGAGACATATCTATTAAAGAAAGTTTGGTGTGTAAGCACTCTTGTAAGAGTGGTTACCTTCTTCAGTTTGAGAAAGAATCCTCTCTCTCAAAAAAAAAAATACATTCGTGAACATATACACAAAGTGTATATGTTTTAGTGTATATGCACACCCATTGAAGCCAAATCATAGACTTAGAGATGGTTAAGAACATCTGTGATGCTCTGGTATGCAAGTCAGACATGTTTGCTAATCCTAAACTTCACAGCAAGGAATTCCAAAAACACCCAAGATATAAACATTTCTGTAAACAACAACAAAATCTCCTTAATTTTAATTATAATGAGTTGTGACTCTATCCAAGTGTCATGGGAATCATAAACATCTCATGATAGATAATGACACAGAATTGTGCAAAAAGCCTGGGTTGGGTCAAATGATCTCCATTCTACTGTGTCACACGTGGGTGCCTCATGCTTGGGCAAGCCAGTTAACTCTCCTGAGTTTCAGGGGTTGCATTTGAAATCAGGGTTCCTAATAATGCCACCTGCCTCATCAGACAAGAGGCACTATGGTAGAGGATTATCAGTGCTTTGGTTGGGGGATGAGAGACATCTGGAGAGGTCTGAAATATAAAGTGTCATAAATCCATGTTACTACAATATAATAAATAAATGTTGACATGTAAAAATATTTAATAACTATAAATTCCTATCAAAGTTCTTATCTTTATATTTATGTGAATCATACTTAACATAATTTTCAAGGCAGCCACTTCACTGACCTTGGAATCAGTCAGCCAATTAACATAGGGTCTTAGCTGCTGAGACAGAAGTGCTTTTTACATCAAGTAACACTTGGGCGTCAAATTGACACAGTCTGAATCTGCAAATTGTGTATCTGTGACTTCTTTTTGTTTTACTCTAATCTGCTTCTTAGGTTTTGAACAGCATTATTCACGTACATAGCAAAATTAAACCAAGTGACCGCTCAATTTTAATGCACCCATATAACTTTATCATGTCACGTATAAATGTCAAGTGTAGACACTGAATTTGAACCATTGCAAAATTTGTCACTTACCTCTGTCACTGTCATAGAGGTATGCAAACTTGTCCCATTGATAGTATTCAATCAGGCTGAGAAGTGCTCCTTTGAGGTCAGGTCTCATTTGAATGACAAATGGATGTGTACCATCTGTTGGAAAGCTGGGGGTGATGAAGGAGACATGGAGCGTTCCACAGAATGACGTGATGGTATTTACAGACTTCTTGTCATAAAATCCGAAAATAGCATAGACTCCTCTTGAAAACTGGGAGCAGACTAGAAAAATACAGAAAACAAAATGGATAAACTACTGAAAGATGGCATATGATCACATGAGTTTGCTTTAAACTTAATGCCATTATAAGAATAATCCAGCAAATGAAAGAAATATATCTTACCTCAATGACCTATTAAATTTATCAGCACTTACTTTACATTCTATTTGAGGAAGCTAAAGCATTAAGAATGATTCTGACTACAAGAAAATATATTATTAACAAGCTGTGTAAGTTTTTTTTTTTAAGGTTTATTTATTTACTCATACAGAACTGGGGTACAGGCCAGAGATGCGGAAGGTGAGAGAATTCACCAGGGATAGAGTGGGGAGCAGATCGACGAAGTACACTGCTGAGGGGAGCAGCAGGCGGGTCAAGAGAGGTCTGCTGCGTCATGTGGTCACCTCTGAGGCAGGCGGGGATCGAACTCATACGGAAGCGGCTTAAGTTTCTTAGTGCAGTGCTTTAACCCGCTGAGCCACCAGGGAGGGCCAAGCTGTGTAAGTTTAAGCATATTTTAGGCCAGCTCCATAAAAATGAGTACAAAGAAAAATCATTAGTTATAAGTAGAAAAAACTACAATGACCAGGGATTTATTCACATCCACAGCAGTCCATTTCCCATAATATCAGACTCTCTTAAAAGGCTTTACTGTGTTAGTGATGCTTTACTACTAACAGATCAGGACCAGTGGTTTTAAGAAGAGTCCAAATGTTGATCAACGCCTTTTTCAGAAAATGTGGCTATAAGACTCGCATCATCCTTGAAGCAATATCTCTTACCTTGTGTGATCAGTCAAGCAGCAATTAAATGAAGTTCAGAACTCCTAACTTTAATCTTTTCCCTGGACTTAAGTTATCATATATTTTTACTCTGTACAAAACAATGAATATTACCAAATATTTTGGCTTATGACATCATTGAAATGAATATTTTTACATGAAAGTTCCACCATTCTCACAATACCTGTCCACTATCAGCTCTTGCGTTTTGTGAAGAACACATGGCATGCCCCCTCTCCTCCCCACAGACAGATTCATAAGTTCATGTGCATTCAAATATCCAAATGTACTCAATGTGTACCTTATTTTTATCTCCACTGCCAGCCATCCCTCTTTTCTACAAACATATACTTACATTGTGTTTGCCTTGTACTGGGTTGTACTAAGGTATGTTAAGTTGCTTATTTTTCAAAATAATCCTAGTTGTATTTTTATTCCAAAATTATGGGCAGAAATATAGGGAGATTTAGTGACTTTCCAAAGGTCACACATTAAGACATAGATATAGGTCATTTAAAACAAAGTAGTCAAAGTTCAGAGTTCATGCTCTTAACTTATGGATAATATTGCTTTGATCACTTGGCTTTTGAAATACCAACTCTCCTGTCTTCCCTTCCATTCAGTTCTCTACAATACAACCAGAATAATTTTTTGAAACACAAATCTGATTATAACTCCCAGAGAAATAAGCACTACATTGCCCAAGTCTGATCCCTGAAATGTTCTATGCAAGAATATTGTACCACAGTGCTGAAGACTACCAGTTCATTCAGGTGTACCACAGAGGTAGCTTTGAGTGTGTGTATTCACGCTAAGGCATCAAAGTCATTAATTCAGTAATATAATCTAACAACCCAGAACCCATATAACTTTATCATGTCACGTATAAATGTCAAGTGTAGACACTGAATTTGAACCATTGCAAAATTTGTCACTTACCTCTGTCACTGTCATAGAGGTATGCAAACTTGTCCCATTGATAGTATTCAATCAGGCTGAGAAGTGCTCCTTTGAGGTCAGGTCTCATTTGAATGACAAATGGATGTGTACCATCTGTTGGAAAGCTGGGGGTGATGAAGGAGACATGGAGCGTTCCACAGAATGACGTGATGGTATTTACAGACTTCTTGTCATAAAATCCGAAAATAGCATAGACTCCTCTTGAAAACTGGGAGCAGACTAGAAAAATACAGAAAACAAAATGGATAAACTACTGAAAGATGGCATATGATCACATGAGTTTGCTTTAAACTTAATGCCATTATAAGAATAATCCAGCAAATGAAAGAAATATATCTTACCTCAATGACCTATTAAATTTATCAGCACTTACTTTACATTCTATTTGAGGAAGCTAAAGCATTAAGAATGATTCTGACTACAAGAAAATATATTATTAACAAGCTGTGTAAG
>NW_004567119.1:14405856-14409996 GCF_000260355.1 Condylura cristata | reverse complement strand
AAAAAAAAAAAGGCAGTTCTCTCCTGACCATCCCCAACCCTCTGTATCTCCTTACCTTACTCTTTCTTTGTAATTTCATAACCCATAATCAATTGTCTATTGTTTAAAATCTCTGATTTTTAGATAGTTTTCTCTGAATGTCCCTTTTTTGTACTTACAATTACAACCATGTGACCGATGTTAATCATGTTCCTCTCCTGATCTTTGGTCAGTGACTGTGTTGTTGCCGAGCTTAATAAGGACATCGATGAAATGTACAACCAGTTACAATGAAAAACTTACTTGAGTTAGGGTATTTTGTACCCAGTTTGCAACCACAGTCTTAAATTGAAAAGCGGTTTTCCTCTTTAAATACCCCATTCCCAGAATACCTGAGTGTATTCTAGTCACGGTGCTCTCTCCATCATTACACAGATACGTCACCGTATGACACAGCACGTAAATGATCATTAGTTGCAGTGCTTTGACATTACTCCTCCTTTGATTAGAAATGAAATTACTCAATTCACTTTCTATTTTATTCCTTAATGTTGCCTCCAAAATTCAAAATTATTCCCTTAACATATTCATCACCAATCAAGAAAGTTTTGCTACTGAGAATGTCCAAATAAGCTCCAGAAATATTTCAAAACAACTTTCTAAAATGAAGTAGATAATACCAGCACTTTGCATGTATTTTTTCTTATGTCATCTCTGGTAATAGGAGAAAGAGGGGAAAAAAATGGTTTTCAGCCTCTAGTTTCATGACCAAAACAATTACCCTAAGGAACACTATTATAAATTTTTCAATCATTATGTTGATTAGTATTAGAATTGCATTTATATCTGAAGACTTGAAACTGATTGCAAAGCAGTAAATATATTCTCAGTCAGTTTTACTATAATTAAATATTTAACATCAACTTTGAGAAATTCAGCAAAGGCAAGTCCTATTAAAAGACATTTTAGGTCAAACAGCAGAAATGATAACCTCCTGGGTCTGAGTATCTTGCTGATTATTCCAATTCTTATTATAAGCCCAGATGATATAAGCCAATAACAATGCTGATGGTGCATCCAACTTGTGCTTCTTTCTTGGGTTATTCTGCTCATTGGAGCTGCTAATATAGCTTTCTTCATGCAGGCTGAAGGACCTCACGGGCTTACTTATTCGAAAGGGAAAAGAACAGGACATGATTTATTTTTTGCTTTAAAAAAAAAATTATAAATTTCCATTCATTTCAATGAAATAGCCTAGGCTGCTTGCTGAGTCGGGTGGGGCAGCCCATTTGGAACCCGTAGGGACAGCGGGCAAAGCTGTATTGCCAGGAAGTTCTGAACTCCCAGTATGGACACTGAAGGTCATCCTTCTCCTTTCATCACAAAACCTCTGACTTTACCCTTGTGATCTTTGCCTCAGATTTTACTACTGAAAGTTGCCTGAGAAATCCAATGTGTGGAATGCAAATAGAAACCAACATGAAACTTCTTTGTCTGGAAACGTGTCCATTCGCCTATTTTGCACTTGCCAGTAACCTCAGGTTTTCTCCCTGTAGTCACTCAGAATTCCATGCAACTGGTCAAGCCTGAAAAGTTACCATAAACAATATATAGCCCTTCAGAAATATAATTGTGGTAACATGCAAAACATGTAGCATTTGGTTTCCAAGTAAAAACTGAGGAAAATGTTAAAAATAAAATTGTAATTCCTTTACTCGGGGGAAATTTAGGAAATGCAACATGCTGTTCTCATAATGAAATGGAGCAAAAAATCTCATTTCCTTGAACACAATGACCGAACAATTAGTGTATTTGTGCAGTTCCCCCCTTTTGTTACTAATTGGAGAGAAGCTCACCCACCCGGGAAGTGGCCGTCTTTCCCTCTCACAAAATCTCCGTCGCTACAAACCTACACTGGGCTCTGTCCATGCATGATGGATAGACCAGAGCATGGTTCCCCAGCATAGACATTCTCTCTGTCACCACTGAATGAAAACTCAGTGATTCACAGAAAACGTGAAGAATAAATACTCCCGCAACGATATTTTCTGTAAATTGCCTCACTTGTGATGTTCCCAATAACTCTGCCATAAATCTCTACTATGATAAATGACTTCTCCTTTGCATACATTTTGATCCCATTTTTCATATTAATATTAAATGTGATACAGTGCTATCATTCAATATTAGAAGACAATATGAAGTTGTAATGATATATTTTTCTTTCCCTCCAACATTTATCCTTCCTGACCTCTGTGTTATGTTTTCTGAGTGAGGTGAAATGTCGTAAATGTATGATGTTGCCTACATTATATGCTGCTTTAAAAAAATCTATAACATTTATTCTGGCTTCATATATCACTTGGATGAGCAGGCAATTGTAGCTCTGGCAGTAATAGGCAATAACTCTCATGTGAATTTTAATGATGGATTCTGGACATATAAACGAAAGAGAATTACCTCCGTTTATTGAAGATGCAATTTCACAAAAGATAGTCCCATTCTTCATCCCGTGGATGTGTATTTCCTTCTCATAAATACACATAGTTCCACACACTGTGAATGCTGATCTGCTTCTGATCTACACAAGTTTGGGCACGCCACGCCCTGCTGGGATGTGACTGTGGTGGGGACAGTGCCAGGCTGGGCGCCGAGCCTGGCATCTAATCCCTGCGAGACAGCAGCCAGCTGTTGTGCTTCTGGCAAGTGGCAGCTTTCAAATGTTTCAGGGCCCTCCAAGGTCCCATCAAGACTTTGGGTCCGTATGGCCAAATATCAAAGAGAGACATTACACTGCCAGGTCATGTATATTTATTATTGCACACACGCATGTTAAATGAGTGTGTGGGATAAAGAATATGTCTGTGGACAATGTTTACCGTTCTCTGCATGTCTGATTAGTCTTTTTTCTTTTTATATTCCTTAGTGGCACTCAGCCTGTTTTACTTATTTTTAACTTTCCTTCATGTTTCAGAGATCACCTACCCACGCTCCATGGAACCCTTGTCAGGATGCCTGGAGGAACATCTAGTCACTTATCTGATAGCCATTAAAAGGTACAGAACTGAAGGGCTATGTTTTCACCAAATGATCCGATGATATTTCAGGACAAGTGTACGCTTTAGGTTTGGAGATAAAGTCTTACTTTAAAAAATGGTTGCAAAATTTTCAATTTTATTAGACTTCCACTTAAAGGTATTTTCCTTCCAGTCACACACACACTCTCTCACTCACACATACACACACACTTTATGCCTTCTTTATCTGGATGATCTCAAATTAGATCTGACAACCCTCTAACTCTTGCTTGGCTCAGAGACTGAAACTTTCAGAGGACCTAATTGCTTACCTCATTTCTTGGTAAGTGAGAGGGTTGCTATGTATGTGTGTGTCAGCACTGACATTCAACCCACATAATTTTATTAAACAAGGAATATCATATAGTGAGCAATTATGCAAATGTACGAAGAAACTCTTAGGACCATTAACATATGTTCCTAAATTGCTTTGTAGCTGGAGGAATTAATTTTAACACAATGGACTGATTCACTAGATGGACTGATTGGGTAAGATGATGAGCTAACATTTGATAAGAACCATGGATGGCACTTTGTTCTAAAGTTGACCAAAGGGCCTGCCTGCTTCATTTTTAACACCCTCTTTGAAAAGAGGAGCAATTCTCTTAGAAAAAGACTAGGAGACCATTACTTCCAATCAAGAAATAGGAAAATCTGTATTTCTATCATTATTGGTAAAAAGTACATTTAATTTTATATAGTGCGGTCTGAGTTAGAAATCTCAATACCAGGCATACTTGTTTGCCATCGGGATACCATTAATAGTTCAGATCTCAAGCTCATATATTTTTTTCTTTTGTCTTTTACTGCGTTCATAATGAAATCTGTAAACAAATGCTCGGTTTTTACTTTGACTCCTATATTTTGTGTTTGAGATTTTTCAAAACACAAAGACAAAAATAAGTTTCAAAAGAAAAGCAAAGTGCTAAGTTGGGGTGTGGTTTGGTTGGTGTTTTGCTGTGGAGACTAGGTGCCTTCAGTGACCCCTTTTAATTTACATATTCACCATTCAAGTTGATGGGTCCAGAACTCCTTGATTTTGCTTATAAAGAATTAGAAATAGGGCCCTCCCTGGTGGTGCAGC
>NW_004567119.1:14403570-14404666 GCF_000260355.1 Condylura cristata | reverse complement strand
CAATTTTTTATATTGAAGCCACAATGTTAATATCTTTTTGTATCATCCAAGATTGCATACTAATTGCATAAAACTAGGTCATTAATTAATAATTGATGACACCTCTAAACTTTTCCCTGAAGAAATGAATTTCACATTTTGTATCTTTTTGACCTTATTATGGAATCACATTTATAAAACAAAATTTGCTATCTCTATTTTACAGTTAAAGACTTGCCTGATTTTCTATAAAACTGCTGAGGTACCTACATTCAAAAGCTACGCTCATTTCTAATAACTTTATTCAAAGGTTAAAAGTGAATAACTTTATTCAAAGGTTATATGTGTGAAGCAAAAGGCACAGAACTAGGGAAAAAAATTAGGACATATTAGCATCCTTTCCCCATTGTTAGGGGGAAAGGATGTCCTGAATGAACTCTGCGGCGTTTGTGGACTCCACCTCTTACTCCAGTCACTGAAACTACAACTCCCTGCAATACCAAGGGGAGAACTGTGAGGACCCAAGGATGGAACTAAGCAGCCATGTTGGGGGATCTACATCAGAGGGTGCCCTGTTGAGCTTGCTCTCCCTTGGTCTCCTGCTGGTGACTGGTTGCTTGGCTATTGATGAGCTTTCAGTGTGCTCTTGGAGTTCCAAGTCATAGAACTGGTAGGATGTTCTAGTTAATTTGTTTCTTTCTCTATCTTTCTCTTTTTCCCTGGGTTGTTCCTTATCTTTCCCTTTTGTAAATGAATGCATTGTTGACCCTTTTTTGTGTGTGTCTGCAGTACAATGGAATCTTAAGTATGCAGGTGAGGACCCACAGACAGGCAATCCAGTTTACTTTGGGTTGTCCTGTAACAGCACTAAAGGTTACAAAGTGTTATTTCTAAGTGCAATCAACAGGCAAAGTTGTGCCAGATGTATCTCCTGTGTATATAATGTTAGTAACTCAAATGCCAGATGGATTTTGGTAGGAAAAAAAAAACAAAATTGATTTTGCTCATTAAGTGCTTATTTAAGTACACTAACTAAAGTTTAATATATTTATAGTCTTTATGTTATGAATAATTTAGTATTTAAATAATAGCACATTCATCATCACTGCCACTTCCT
>NW_004567119.1:14398762-14401074 GCF_000260355.1 Condylura cristata | reverse complement strand
TTTTAGTGAAAAATCACTAATATTAATTCCTTACAGCTTTTCTTTGGCTTTTTACTGTGTTCCTCAAGATTCAAGAATGTTTAAAAAATATATTTGGCGCAAAATTTAGCTGAAACTAACAAAAGGCTCTTCCCATTGACTATTCATTCCTTTAATTCTCTCCTGTTTCTTCATTTATTTAATGTCACCATTCCTTTCGGCAGACAGAATAATGGGTCCCTAAAATTTCCCTTACCCAAACTCCTGATATCTGTGCATATGTTCATTTGCATGGCTAAAGGAATTGATGTTATTAAGCATTGATTTTGAGGTGGAAAGATTAATCTCTACTGATCAAGTATATGAGTGAAATGCAAGGGTCCTTACAAGTAGAAAGACAAGGAGACGTATGAGAACAATGTGAGAAAGACTCAGTCTGTCATTGCTGAATTTGACATAGAGAAGCATGAATCATTGCATCCAGGGAAGCTAAGCAGCTCTGAGCACAGCAAGGCAAGAAAATGGACTGTCCCACAGATCCTCCAGAAAAGAATGCCACCCTGCTAAAGACTTGAGTTTAGTTCACTGAGATTAATCTCAATCTTCTGAGATCTAGCACTGTCAGATAATATATTTGGATTTTTTTAACCACTAATTTTGTGGAATTTTTTTCATATCAGCAATAGGAAACTAATACATCACCTGATCAATATTTCGTAAATTCATAAATCTGCATGCAATTCCAGAAATTAATATATAATGCATTTTCTGAAGTGCTCCTTGGTTCTATTAATATTTCATTCAGATATTTCCATCTAGAGTAATTAAAATTTTTCTATCTTCCTTTATCAATATGTTTCACCAACAAAAGAGATAAAGCTATTTTAATTTTTTTTCTAAAGGTAAAGTTTAAGGGTGGGAAAAAGTAAAGAGAGGGAAATATTAGGAAAGGTAGTTAAACTTAATCTTAATAATTCAAGGAGGTGGCGATTCCCACCGAAAAGAACAGCACCTCTGACCTTGATCCTCCTAGAAAAAAACTAATAATATCACCTTTCTGTTTCGTCAGTCAAACAACAGAATTACTGAATGTATTGTGATTAGAATAAATTCTCAATGAGTCTATATTGTGCATGTATTTTAAACAGCTCGAAAACTCAGTAGGGCAACTAGATGCAGAAATGATCACACCTGTGAATGAACTTTCAACCATATGCTGTGAAGTACTTATATGCTAATCTATCCAGAAGCAGGAAAAACCTTTGATACCACCTGGTTGACTGTATTTTCTAAATTAACTTCGATAAAACAATACAATTATGTGAGGTATGCATTCTATTCATTTGTTTGCTTATTTATTTTTTAAATTAACGACATGTTATTTTCCATCATTTGTATCTTGAAAGAATGAGATCTGCCCCTTTCTGGTTTTATTCCCAGAGTACACCCACTGAAAAAAATCCTTATTTTTTAGGCCACAATGTGAATACATCATCTGGCACTTAAAACACTTATAAATACTCAACTCACTACAGCGATAACTCTCCAAATGGAGATATCGAAAAGGTAGAAATTATTTCATTTGAAGCAGTCTAAATATTTGTGATTTCTACAAATCAAATAAGAAACCAACACCCTCACAATAAAATATAGTATCTGCTTATTGCTTTTGGTATTTATCAGGGAATAGTGACACAGAAAATAAATGCCTTGAAGAAACAGGGTATAAAATAAACCAGTTTGAATTAAAGGCTTAACATGGCACAATTTCTGCTTCTCTTTTCATAGGAAATAACTGAAGGGGTGTATCCTAGTTTATGGAAATCTTGCTATTCTTAGCTTGCCTTGACAAATTTAAATGACAACTAGCAAAGTCAAATTTAAATAACCACTGTGAGCTAAACAAGTAAGAGTTGATATCATTTGTCTTTATACAGAAGTATAACCTGGTTGCTGTTGGGGGTTGGGTTTTAGATAAATTGGGATATTGACCTGAACAAGAAAGTATAGTTAATGAAAAAGCCATCTAGAGTAACAAGATATTCATTTGGAGGCAAGACAACAGACAATCAATTAAAGGTAATCAGAATAGATTCTATGCTTTGAATTAGGTCGATTTAGGAGCAAATTTAGAGGAAGACTAGACCACAGTTCAGAAATCCACAGTTCAGAACTCAGGGTTTTTTATTGTTTTGTTTTTTTTAAGGTTTATTTATTTAAGCATACAAGAACTAGGGTGTAAGCCAGAGGTGTTGGGGTAAGAGGATCCACCAGACACAGAGTGGGGAGTGAAACAGGAAGAGCTACTTAAATGCACTGCTGAGGGGAGCAGC
>NW_004567119.1:14396551-14397772 GCF_000260355.1 Condylura cristata | reverse complement strand
GATTTCCCTGCAGTTTAATGAAGTCACTTGATTTGTGATTCCTGTTTTTTGTTTGTTTGACTGGTTTCTTTTTTGATGGAGTAAAATGAAATAAACTATACAGACCCCAGAACATATTAGATGCTCAAATATCTACTTTTCAAATTTCAATATATACAAAATAATGCAAAAAAAAATCATGGGAACAAAATTAGATGAAAACTAATATACATTGAAGTATAACATTACATGCAAAAGGAAATTAAGAGGAAAATAGAATGATTTAAAACTACAGAATCTCAAGAAGTATGGTTTGCTTTGGTCCTGAACAATGAATACGCATTTTTTATAATGGAGTGAAATAAGAGGAATAGGACCAGTCAATTCAGAAAATCATAGGAAAAAGCATGAAGCTAAGAAGAGACGGAAGACAGGGAGAGAAAGGAGGAAGAGGACGAAAAAATAAAGTTTAGGTGGGAGAAAGAGGAAAGTTCACTATTACCACCAGCAACTTAGAACATATAGGATGCTTGATCATTCATTATCTGGCTTTCTTTTTCCTCATAGTGACAGCAGTTTTAACTATGCAGCTGTATGACGAGCATAAAAATTATATTGTCTACCCTTCTGTGCAACTAAGATGGCCAGTGACATGAGAAGAAATGAAGCGTATCAATTCCAGAATATGTTTTAAATACAGAGGTTATGGTATTCTTCCCTTCCTTTTTTCCACTGCTAGAAATCAGGATATAGTGCTGAGTCACAGTTGAGTACACTGGAAAATCAAAACACTTCAGATGACAGACCCTGCCTTACTTCCGGCCACAGGGAATTGACCCTATACATCTGGGCGGTTATGTGCAGAGTTAACATTTATTATTGGCTAAATCATAGTTCTGTGGGTCTCTTTCACCAAGCCAAATCTTATTGTAATTAACAGTAAGAAGTAGTCTGAAATGACTCAACTACAGAATGTTTAAGAGAGATAGTTATAATGAAAGAATGTGGCCAAAAATGAAGACCTGAAAAATTCTAGGACATAAAGCTTATATTGCTTTCTTTGCAATGGAAAGTCGCAGATCACTTCTGAAAGGAATAGGACATGATTAAATATGCATTTTAGGAAAATAAACAACAGAGTAAATGAGAGGGAGAAAAATGGTCCACAGTGAACTCTGCTGTATAACACTCCATGTAGTAATAACAATAGAACTAGGGATAAATCTTTTTAATTTGGAGACA